>NC_066595.1:1505000-1575000 GCF_905475345.1 Vespula vulgaris | reverse complement strand
GGATGCACGAGGTTAAAGTGGATCGAATCGTATCCTATGTATTATGTATACACCTATATATATATTATATATAACTATATACATACACACATATATATATATAATACACATTTGTACTTTACTTTCTTTGTTCGATCGTTTCAAATTTCATATCTATTATATATTTTATATCTAAGTTGATATCTAAATTAATATATGCATCAAATATTTTCTACGATATTAAACGAATTCGATATTATTGAAATTATTAACATCGTTCATCCGATTTCTCTTCTTTCGCGATTATTATTTTTATTATATACTAACGAGCTTTTCCTACCCCATTCTTTATTCCTTTCTTTCTATTATTACTCGTCGTATCCGATAAAAGAAATAACAATCGCACCGATAAATTTTACCTTTCTCTAGTGTCTCATCTATCCTCGTTTCTAACGACTTTAACACGCTCTACTTCTTTGTAAATTTAACCAAGCATGAATGGAGAATAATCGTAAACTTTCTACATTACGTTAGTTGTACGTGTATGAAACACATATTAACGCGATACGTGTTTGCTCGTTTACCTTCGTAAATTCCTTCGTAGCTTCATCGACGATACTCACGCGATACGAATGTTCGATATTCGAGATAGAAAGACAGAGAGAAAGAGAGAGAGAGAGAGAGAGAGAGAGAGAGAATGAGATAGAGATAGACATAGAGAAATTGATATAAAGATAGAGATAGAGATAGAGATAGAGAAAGAAAAGAAGAATTATCGATTAATGTCAAGGCTTCAACAAATCGTCCAAAAAAAAAAAGATAGGAAACATTTCGTTGTTAATCGACTTCTTTTTCCTTGGAATTTCAACAACGAATGGTATTACGAAGTAATTCCGTTCTTGACTAAGGAAACAGGATAATCAATTATTGAAAGGAAAGCTCGTCGATTATTTAAGAAGCTCGTACCTTCGTAGGCCATCCTTTTCGATCGTATACGATCGAATCGATAAGGAACACAAATAGATCTGGCACAATGACTGATTTATCGTGAATTATCATTAAACTCGAGACACGAGTTTCGTACGAATGATCGTACCAAAAAAAAAGACGTTCTGTGAGTTCTTTCTTTTTCTTTCATGTAAAATTGCAAAAGGGAAGAATGCACGTAGAAAATAATTAAAATTTGTAAATATTTAAAACTATTCGTGAAAACGTTCAAGAATGAAGGATTAACTATCTATATCAATTATAATCGACAACGTGTACGTCGAAAATAATTTCAATTAAAATATTTAGAACCGTCTACGGGAACTACGAGCCACCGGTACTAGCTACGTGTTTCATTTATAATCGACAACGTGCACGTTGAATATAATTTCGATTAGAATATTTAGAAGTATCTGTGAAAACATCGAATCAAAAATTAACTATCTCTTAGATTTATAATTGACAACGTCCACGTCGAAAATAATTTCGATTGGAATATTTACAACTATCTGTGAAAACATCGAATCGAAAACTAACCATCTGTTTCATTTATCATTGATAACGTGCTCGTCGAAAATAATAATTTTCATTCTTACTATATTTGAAATTTATTCTATCTATCTATAAAAATATATATATATAAAAAAATCATTCGACGATGATTAAACGACATTAAATATAATTTCTTTGTCAATTAAATTTATCGATATACGTATGTACGTTCCGATTGTAAAACGTTTATTATCGGTTACGCGTAGATAGAGGAAGTAAAGCTTAGATCTCTTTAAAAGCTTCTATTCAACGTAGAACGACTGCAACGAGCTGTTATAAATTCACGGCTCACGCGGGGTGTGAGAGCCCAGGGGTCGGTCCTTCCCTCATTTTCTTTCCATCCGGCAACGATATATCTCGTACGAGCGAAGATCAACGCTTTCGAGACAACACCCCACATCCTTCCCCCACCCTCTTCGAAAATTCACCTTCTCTACACATATCTCTCTCTCTCTCTCTCTTTTTTTCTCTTTTTCTCTGTCGTGTCTGACCACGAAAACAGTATTCAAACTCCGAGACAGAATACTGACGTATCTCGATCGTAACATTTCCTTGACATGAATTTAATATTACATCGAAAAATATTCGTTTAGAATTACATATTTAACGAATCAATCGATCGACTCAAGAGAGAGAGAGAGGAAAAGAGAGAGAGAGAGAGAAACTTCATCGTCGTAATATCGAGAAATATATAAAACTTCTGCGTCGATATCGTTGACTAACGTGGATACGACCACTCGTTTAAAGATTCAACACACTCTCTCTTTTTTCTCTCCCCCCACCCTCTCTCTCTTTTTCTCTTTCTTTCTCTTTCTCTTATTCTTAAATTATCGAATAATTCGAGTTCGATATATTCCTTACCATTTCTCGTAAAGGCCAAGGATATTTTAATTGATCGAATTAATATCATGATTTTATCGTATCTTGTAAATTTTTTTCGGAATAATTAATCGCACAAAAAAAAGTATAAAAAGACGGAGAAGAGAACCAAAAAATAAATAAATAAATAAATAATTAAAATCGTAGAATTCATTCCGTCGAAATACGAAGGGGTGAGAATGGAGGTGGAAGTGGGGGGTGAAGGTGAGGATGGAAATGAGTGGGAGTGGGGGGTGAGGACGAAGGTGGGGCGGGTTAGAGGAGGGAGGAAGTTAGACCGAACGATAAACGTACTATCATCGACTACGACTCCTTCGATCAATACTCCGAGAGTATATGGACGATTTCAGCGGGGTTGAGGAGGCCGAGGTCTCAACTACTACGAGCCTACCTACCACGTTGCTTTCTAATACAAACGCGATCCACGAATTTCTTTCTTTCGATGAATTCTATAAAGTTAAATTTACGTGTGTGTGTATGTGTGCTTACGTATGTGTGTTTACGTGTACGTACATGCGTGCGTTCCTGCCTGCGTGACTTGAAACAACTATCTCTAACGTAGAGTTCAATGAACTAAAAAGAAAAAATAAAGGGAAAAAAAGAAAGAAAGAAAAAAAATAAAGGAAGAAAAGAAAATTAGAACGACACAAGAGATGCGACTCGAGTGACGAATTCTAATTCTTGAGAAATAGAAAAACATAATAAGTTTCACCCTAATTGCTAGGGACTCCGAAGGGATCTCTCTTGACAAAACATATATTTCTTTTACTTTCTGTCTCTCTTACTCGCACACACTTGGGAAAACTTTGCCGTTGAAGTTTTCTTCAGACTTTCGTTTAAGTTTTTTTTTTTTCCTATAGGAGATCGGAGAATTTTTAGATCGAAAAGAAAACTAAACTAAACGACGAGCCAATGGCGCGTCGTTATTCACACAACTAATCCCGAAAGAAGTATCTACTTTGGTTAATACTATTTAATAGGATAGGATAATGAACAACGAGAGAGTAACTTTACGATTCGTATGTATCCTACGTGTGAATATATGTAAACGTTAAATACATACGATGTCTTAACTATATCAAATCGTATAGATATTCGTAGGTAGTTCGTAGGTTCGTGCGTGTACGTGTTGAGAAGGGGCAAGATGGGGTGCGCCATGTTGTCTGGCCACCCCGCATTGCGCCACTGAACTCGACGAAATTTACCCTCGGCGTAACACGCCTCTACCGCTAGTTCTATATCTTTAATTTTTCATAAATATTCATGATCAAGCAATATTTCACCTTATTTATACTACGTTTATTTATATTATTTATATCATTATATTTAATTTTCTTTGCCACGATCGATAACACCAAATTAATCGTTGTTACGTCTCTATCATGTTCATTTTCACTCTATCACACTATTCTAATCTTATAATTATTTTCATTGTACGAACGACCCATAAACGAATAAAACTCATCGCTAACACTCGAATCTTCGACTTTTTATTCCATGCCAATCGCCGATCCAATTTCTTTCGAATTCATCCCCACCCATTTACCCGTTCCATTAGATCCTCTGAGGACTCTAAGAGTCCTCTCAACGAGAGAGGATCTTTTTCTTTTCTCTCTCTTTCTCTTTCTCTTTCTTTCTTTCTGTATGACGAGCTCAGAGACTCAGACTTTCTCTTCTCTTCTCTCTCTCTCTCTCTCTCTCTCTCTTTTTCTCAGCTACTTCTCGAGGACGGATGCACTCGTAAAATTCCGAGATTTGTCGTGAAGAGTGAGAGACTCGAGGCCTCCAAAGATCCTCTTTAAAAGGCGCAAAATCAATTTGGCCCTACCGTCGAGGCGATCAAACTGTCACGATCAAACTGTCGCGCTCTGCTCCTCTCGATCTTCCTTTTCCTCGAGATGAGAGAACGAGAGAGAGAGAGAGAGAGAGAGAGAGAGAGAGAGATCGAGAGAGCGCGAACGAGTGTGAGAAAGAGGAAAGATACCTCGAGGGGTCTTTATCGGTGCTTCCACTTAGACGAGACGATTACCAGAGACAAAGGGGGTATTAACTTCTCGCGACAGGAAAAACGAAGCCGTTGATGCGAGTACCTATAACTTTTATTCGGGGAATTAAATAACGATGAAGAAAAAAAGAAAAAGAAAAAGGAAAAAAGATGTCCAAGAAAATCCAATCCGATCCAATCCAAAGAAAGTAGGACGATCGTACGAGAAGCGATTTAGGGTTACAAGAGAAAAAAAATAAAAAAAAAATAAAAGAAAAAGAAAGAAAGAACCCATTAACGAACGAAGACGAGTTAACGAAGAAAATCGCCATAATTGTCCCATAAATCAATCGAGAATGCTAACGAAGTTTTTATCTAAGCACGCGATTCCTCTCGGAATAAAATCGCGATAAGATTTCTTCGTTCGTCTATAAAAACGTCGAAATAAAATGTCAAATATTTTTGTTGTTGTTGTTGTTGTGAACGTTTTGTTCAATCGATATAGACGCATACAGGTAACAACAAACGATCAAAGATAACGACGTTATAGAACGTGGTAAACAAACAAAAAAGATTGCAAGTCGTAGTTTTTATAGAGTGAAATAAACGTGAGACTATGGGATTGTTACGAGCTACATACGTATGTACATACATCCATGTACGTACGCCAATAGATAAAGTAATTTTTATCGGTTGTATCTGGGACTAAGAAAAAAGAAAAAAAAAAAAAGATTAGAATAAACAACGCGTAGGATAGATACTATTATTCGTACTGACTAGCTACTCGTAAAAAAAAAAAGAAAGAAAAAAGAAAAAAAAACAAATACGTGTAAGTATCTCCGAGTTGGCTTATATGTGAGCGTCCACTCCCTCGACCCTCTCTCTCTCTCTCTCTCTCTCTCTCTCTGTCATACTCTCATTGGTATTATATTGCCGCCGACGCGAACGTCGACGATCGTAAACTTACGAAAAACGGTACCGTTGCTTCCTGATATAATATCTCTCCTCCTCCATACCGCAATGCACTCTTTATTGTTACAAGTTGGCTTTCGTTTCCGCGCTCGTAGTTTAAAAAAAAAAATCTCCCCGGTACAGCTTCTCTATCTCTCTCGCTCCCTCTTCGTGACCTACTAAAATCTTAATGCCTCTGCTCTGCGTCGAAAAAAATAGAGAAAGATAGAGAGAGAGAGAGAGAGATTCGAAAACTTTTTAATGAATTAACGAGCGTGCAATTTCTTTTCTTTTTTTTTTCCTTCATTTTTTGTGTTCTTTTCGACTAATCTATCACGTTATCTAACTCGATCACAAAGTTCCAATGACTTAGAATTAGGTTGTTTTTTTTTTGCTTTTTAACTTTTCTTTTGCATTTCTGTTTTTTCTATTGATCGAAAAAATATTTCATTCGTTTTTTAGTTTCAAGATTTATCGAAGAAGAAGAATAAGACGAATATGAGGACGGTGCAAATGCTATTTAAAAAATATATATATATGTTATCGTTCCTTAACGTTTCTCTAATCCATTTCAGGTTCATCATTGCTGCACGAACACGTAGGAGGATACAAAGCGTGGAGTAAATGCGGTGGTGGTGGTGGTGGTGGTGGTGGTGGTGGTGGTGGTGGTGGTGGTGGTGGTGGTGGTGATGGTGATGATGGTGGTGGTAGAGAAGGTGAGAGGGGTGTAAAGAAGACGTCTAAAGTTATAATTCACGTTGTTTGTAACGCTTCTACGAAAATAAACACGCTACAAATGTATTATCGTAGCTCGTTTTAAAGATTTATCGTAAGCCGAAGTATCTCCCATCGATTCGTTAAGAATATCTCATCTTATCCCTATTATTTTATCTAACTCGCGATATCGATGATCTCGAAAGGATACGTTAAGAATGAACGTCCTTATGAACTTATATTTTCGAACGTTTTTAAGTCAGTGAAAATAAACTTGCCGGAGAAGATATAAGCACTTATCTATGAATAATAATAATAATAATAATAATAATAATAATAATAAAAATGATAATGACAATTATAATAATTATAATAATAACGATCGAATAATAATACTAATAATAAAAATGATAATAATAATAATAATAATAAATGTATGAATGAAACAACAACACGACTAAGACTAATGGCAATCTTCTAATTATTCTTGCTTAGGATTTATATCTCGTAATGATTATCAAAGAGATATAGAAAAAGGGAGAGAGAGAGAAAGAGATACTTTAATACCATATTGACCCGAACGAGCGAGTATTCGTGTGCTCGTTGTAATTAGAAAACCGTTTTAACGAGCTTCTAATCCGCAGGAGTATAGATAGAAAGTAACGAGCAGAGTCATATGGGGGCCGACAGCTGTTCTTTCTTTCTTTCTCTCTCTCTCTTTTTCTTTTTCTTTCTTCTTCCATCTCACCTAGTTGCTCCTATCCGTACGCACAATCTACCTGCTGTCCGCAAAAGAACACACCTGCTTAATAAATGGCACGCAGTTGAGGCGAATTCGCGGTTAAATTTCAAACCGGAGTTGTTAAGCTTTATCAAATAAGAAATTTTCATGGAAATTCATTTCAAGAGCGTACTTTGCATATTCCTCTCTTTTTCTTTCTAACGTCAGTTTTACATTAGAATAAATACGTGAAGGAAAGAGAAAAAGAGAAATAACAAATTTTTTGAAGTAAACGTGTTCACCGTATTACTCGCGACGCCTACTGGCTTAAAATTAAAGCGAAGTAATATCTTACTTAAAAAGTTTGAGAGAAGGAAGAGGAGAAGGAGGAAAAAAACGGAGCAACGAAAGTTCGCGTAGAAACGAAACGACCTTGTAATAGATGGAATGGCAAATTTAAGTAGGTCATAGCTTCCCGAGTCCGAAGAGACCTCGACTGCGGAACAATCCGACTTCTCTCTCTCTCTCTCTTTCTTTCTTTCTCTACCTTTTTTTTCGATTTCATCTTTGTTCCTCTTCGTGTAATTGCACGCCGGAAGAAGCATTCCCCTGTTAAATCCCACGAGGAGTAACAAAAGCTTTTCTCGCGAAAAGCTTGAAGAATATGGCGCCAACGTTTAAATATTTTCTCTCTGTATTTCTTTCTCTTTCCCTTTCTGTTTCTCTCATAAGAAAAAATAATCATGTGCCACAGTATGTTTTACCTATTTATATCTAATACATACATACACACACATATATATATATATAATCGTATCGTGAAAATTATATATAATATTCACAATACACTTATATCTCCACTCTCGTTTTCCTTTTTTTCGTTTCGACAAAATAGTCGTAATTTCGTTTGGTCCTTTTTCTCTCAGAGCTTCCTGATACCTGTTTCCCGAGCTCGACTCAACTACGTCCTATTTACACGGCCTCTTTTATCGAGCCGTCCCCGAAATTCGAATTGTCCTCAATCAACGACGATTCAATTAGAAACGAAATCGCAAAGGAACGAGGAAAGTCGACAGACAGACAGACAGAGACAGAGACAGAGACAGAGAGAGAGAGAGAGAGAGAGAGAGAGAGAAAGAGAAATAAAAACAGAAAGATAAAAAAAAGAGAGAGTTAACGACAAATAAATCAAATACGACCTCGTCGTCGTAGTACACAACATTTTGTTTTCTTCTCCTTGAATAGGAAAGAAAAAAATGAAATAAAAAAGAAAAAGAAAGGGAAACAAGAAAAAAAGAAAATGGAAAGGACAACAAAAAATATATAAAGAAAGAAAAAGAGGAATAAGACGAAGTAGCAAATATTTCTATAAATTTCTCTCGTCATTGGTCATACATTTGCAAGGGAAACTGCATGCTCATGTACATACGTATATATGTACATACGAAATAGAATGTATCGTTATGCTTTATTCATCTCGTTTTTCTTTAAATTGCACCGTCTCGAATTGCAAACGAAATTACGAATGGAAACCTTGAAAGAGTAGGAAAATGAAAAAAGAAAGGAATGAAAAAGAAAAAGATTTCTAACGAGAGCTCACTGCTTTCTTTTGAGTTCGTCTTCCTTCGTCGGTCAAGATCGTCCTTCGTTCTATCTTTTTCATATCCTCTGGCGACACTTTTCGACCAAATTGTTTCTTTCCGTTGAGAAAATAAAAAAAGAAAAAAAGAGAAGAGAAGAGAAGAGAAAAGAAGAAAAGAAAAATAAAGGAAAAAAAAGAAAAAAAAAAAAAAAAAAAGAGAGCTCGAGTATCGCGTCTTTGATATAAAAAAGCAAGATGGCCATCATCGTTCCATCAACAATCCATCATCTTCGAAGAATCGTTCATTCTCCCCGGGGAGTCAACCTGCCAATCAGTTTTATACCAACATAACGTAGATAAGTCAGCCGCTAAGTATCCATCATGAGGATTATCTTATTGCCAAATTGCTCTCTACAAAAGAGAAACCGAGTTCGTCCTTGTAAATTGAGAAAAACAACTAAAAATGATATATATATATATATATATATATATATATATATGCCTGGACGAAGATTGAAATTGATCGTCGTTACTTCTCGGAGGATACTCAAAATGAAACTAAAAAGAAAATACGTTTTTGTGAAAGTGAAAAAAGAGAGAGAAGAAAATTTAGACCACCATGGACGCCTTACAAACTTTCATAGGATATATTCGAGCGATTTATTTTATTAAAAATCATTAGATACGCATATATCCATTTGTCGTGAATATATTGGAAACATTCGACTGGAATCTATCGGTGTGGTCCAACGTTAAGAGAAGAAGTCGACGCGTAACTCGTTTCGAGGACAATAACGTGCTAGCTGAAGGAAGAATAAAAGAGAAAAGAAGAGAACAGGAGAGAAAAGAGGAGAGGAAGAAAGAGAGGAAGAGAGAGAGAGAGAGAGAGAGAGATCTGTTTATTGCCAAGCGAAATAAAAATTGGCGTCGTTGTTCTGGCGCCGTTCCTCACGGACACGAAGGACAGGCGTCGTTCGTCGTACGACTTCGAAAGAGTCCAAAGCTTCCTCTTGGAACTCTCTCTTTCTCTCTCTCTCTCTCTCTCTCTCTCTCTCTCTCTCTCTCTCTCCCCGTCTGTCTCTCTTTCTATCTCTATCTTTCTTTCGAGTTCCTTCCTCTCTTCGTGGGCGTCAAATGTGTCGCAAACCTCGGCATTGTCGAACTCGCTCGAATTTCATCCAGCGACTTTATAACAGATCGAGACACTAAATACTAATATAGGATCATGAATAGTACGAGATATAATCCTATATACATGTATACATTCATACAAGTATAAGTATATATATATATATATATATATATATATATATCATAAAATATTGTATTAACCTTAGATTCTATCGATATGCTAAGCTTTCGCATGCATGTATACTTTCTTTTTTCCTTTTTCTTCTTTTTTCTTCTTCTTTATTTTTTTTTTTTTTTTTTCTTTTACATATCATATTTTAAAACGTTAAGAAGTATCTACTACGAGACACATCTCGAGATTAGTTCGATTATCCATGTACGAAGTAAGGTGTGCCCTTCTAAAGATATTCGTGATTACTTTATTACTCGACCTCGAACGAGTATTACCATCGTCATTATCATAATATTCATAGAGATCACCTTTGAATGAACGATCGATCAATCCGTATAATATATTAAATTCATTCTTTCACACACACCCACACACACACACACACACACATATATCCGATCTCTCGAATATATCTGTTTACTTTAAGGACGAAAATTTATATTAATTCAAGATGATCGACAAACGATCGTCGAATTACATTTCGATCGAAGGCGCCATTATTAATCGTAAAAGATACTTCGCATTTCTCGAAGAACGTTGTTAACTTTCTTATATTTTCAATCCATGACTCCTTAAACTTCAATATCGTCCTTCTATCTATCGTATCATCCTCTCTTATTTTTCCTCTTTCATTTCATTTTCTTCTTTTTCTTTTTTACTCTCCCTTTGATGCCGAACTTGAACACTCGGAACGTATCGTTCGTGAGGACGTGTGGGTGAGACGGATTTATTCGCGATAAACGCCGAGCAGTTTGTCTGGGCAGCGTCTGCTAACCCTGCTTGCTCGTAAACTCACCGGAAAATAATCTAACCGATCGTCTCATCTTGAGAAAGAGAAGGACGAGGAGGAGGGGGAGGGGGGAGGGGGAGGGGGGAGGGGGAGGGGGAGGTGGAAGCAAATCACACTTCGCCAACGATTACGTATCCATTCTTTCTCTTTATCTTATTTTTCTGTAATATTTTTTTTTCTTTTATTATTATTATTATTATTATTATTATTATTATTATTATTATTATTATTATTATTATTACCATCATCTTTTTTTTCTGCAGATATTTTTTTTCTTCTTTTTCTCTCTCTCTCTCTTTTTTTTTAACCGATTGTCCCCGGTGCCAGAACTAGTTCCCCCTTTTCCCTTTCTTTTTTTTCCTCTCCTCCCTCTTTCATCCATGTCTCGTCGTTCTTTTCTGCGAACGACAGCAGGAGGCGGATAAACCGTACACATAAATTACGAAATATTCGTAGCCGAGGAGAGCTACGTAGTACTTACACGCGCCTGTCATCGCGAGACACAACCAAGGATAAATAATTGCTCTCTGGTCCAACCGAAAGACACGAGCGAGAAAATTTTTCGTCTCCGTCGAAGACATCTATTTGTCCGATAATAACAGATTTTATTTTCGATTATCGCGTTTTAGGTTTTTGAAGAAAATGAAACCGTCGGGCGCATAACGATGAACGTTTAATGTTGAACCCGCGATAAGTTTGAAAACTTACAATAGGGACATAACGCGCCGAGGGAAATGATTTTTCCAAATTTTTCCATCGACGAAATGTGATGCACGTGAGAGTACGACGCGCGAATCGATTGGTATGCGAAGAAGACGTTATATCTCGAGTAGAACGCTCGTAATATAATATAACGAGACGCAAGTGACCGACTAGAATGTATATGTGTGTTTATGAGTGTCCGTGAATGCGTATACGTGTTTACTCGTAAGTAAGCGAGAGTGCGTGTGACACAACAGTGGTCCATCAATTTCAAAGATCCAGACGTTTACGATGGGATCGTAAAGTCGGCGTAATAGGCACATACGATATAATCCGCCATCACCGAGCACGCTAGAGAAATTCGATCGTACTAGAAGAAGGGTTTTACGTAAGTCGCGAGGGTCCTTCTATCGTTCGACCAGAAAAAAATTAGTTAGACTCGTACGACATGTTCTAATAGCGAGCCAATTAAAAATTCACCTTAATCGAAATCGAGGTAGTAAACTATTTTAATAATCTTATTACTTGAAATTCTCGTGTGAGATATACATAGATAGGAAAATGTCGAAGAAAAACGTATGAAAAAATAAAAAAGAAGAAAAATATATATATAGTAGTAAAAATAAAAAAAATAAAAAAATATCGATAGGATGGTACACGAATAAATAACGAATCATGGTGGTGGTTTCAAGCAGAACGAGAAGATTCAATCGGTCAAGCACGTTTTTTCTGGCCGCACTCCAAGTTCCGCAAGAATTAAACGAATTTGTGTGTGTGCCCGTGCGAAATGTTAAAGATTTTAATGCGATTTGAGGGATCCATTAGCATGAAAGATGCATACCCGCTGTGCGTCGAGTGTCGATGTGACAAAGCGATGCGAGACTCTTCTTCGTGAAATAGAGAAAAAGAGAGAGAGAGAGAGAGAGAGAGAGAGGGAAAAATGAGGTAGTATACTAAAAGGGAAAGAGAGTAGAAAGAGAGAGGTAAGAGATCGGATTTTCACCTCGATCTGCCCTCTGCATCAAAGGCGTCAATCCGTTTACGCGAACTACCCAAGAATCTATTTTTACGATTCTCTCTGCACCCTCGAAATAACGCGTCTCCCTCCTTATCTGTCCCTTCGAAAGTAAAGGAGGGCGTTCCTTTCCTCAGAACGAAGTTCTCAACTACTTTCACTTCCCTTTTTTCAATTCGATCAATTACCTTCAAAGAGAAGCAAGACAAATCTGGTAAGTACAAAGTCGCTGGCTTTTGAAGTAAAAAAAAAAGAAAATAGATAATAAAAAACGAATGGACTCAAGCGACTTTTCTTCTTCTTCTTTTCCTTCTCTTTCGTGAAGAAGAAGAAGAAGAAGAAGAAGAAGAAATTCGTAGAAGAGAGACTCTCAAAACGATTTGCTACTCGCGAGAGGATTTCGTCCTTATCAAAAAATTTCCCGAATTAAAACGTTTTCCGTGTTCACGAAATCTTTGGGACAACTTTTAAATCTCATAATTATTATTTAATCGTTATTCCTTTTTCTAAGGAAAATGAAAAGAGGAAAGAGAAGAGGAAGAACGAGACAAAAAAAAAAGAAAAAATTAACGAAACGATCTTTACGCGACTACAGGAAATAAAAATATCTAAGAGAAACGTCTCTGATCTATGATAGGAAGATGGATTTATAAAATACAAGTTTGTCTATTTATTCGTATATACGCGTATATATACAAATTTTTATTTCTATATATATATATATTTACACATACAAATGCAAACACGCGCACGCAGATACAGCGTGTTTCAGAGAGAATAGAGAAAAAGTTAGAAGGATGGAAACCACGAAAAAATAAAGGACAAAGAAAATAAGACAAGAAAGATAAAGATAGAGATAGATAAAGAAGAGACTCCGGCCTATTTTCGTGCCTCATCCCTCCTCCCTTCCTCCCTCTCTCTCCCTCTCTCTCTCTCTTATTTTCTTCCACCATCTATCTTCGCCATCCGTCCCTACAGACTCTTCCCTCCACATCGCATCTCACCACACCACACCACACCACATCACCCCACAACACAACACACCACACCACACCACACTACACCGCATCACACAACACCACATCAGATTCGTTTTACTCGTAAGCTTCGCTCTTCGATTCTACCAGGCTCGTGATAGTAACAGATAGTAGTAGAACCGAGTTGATAGTCTTATGCGTCGCATACAGGACGTGGCCCGATTCCTCGAGCGAAACCGAACCTATGATCGATCGGCTGGCACTGGCACTGGCGAAGGCAAATAAGGAGGTCAAAATACACGTCAAGCCTTTGCCCAACTCCAAAACATAATTTTTATTTCGAAATGCCGAAACCAAATTGGAATTTCGTTTCTTTCTTTTTTTCTTTCATTTTCTTCTAATCTTCTAATCTTTTCTTTTATTCATTACAACAACCGATCGGATTTTTCAACGAGTTAACAAGCGCGTGGATAATGTACTTTTTTGTTTTTTTTTTTTTTTTTTTTTTGAAATGACAGAAATCTTCCGTGATCTACATGGAGGAAACATGTTTTCGAGAAAAAAAGCTAATTACCGATTTTTCGACGAGCTAACACGCACGTGGAAGATATATTTTTTTTTTGTTATAATTTTGTCTTTTTCTTGTTTTCTGTTTTTTTAAATATGCCAGAGGCTTCCGTGATCTGTGTGGAGAAAACATGTTTTCGATACGCTCCGACTCTCTCTCTCTCTCTCTTTCTCTCTCTTTCTCTCGGCCACCTGCCAACATAGACTCTATAGGGAAGTGGCTTAATAAAAATGGAAATTTTTTCACTCTCCCCCTCTCTTGCACGAGTCGATCTGTTATTTAAAAAAAAAAAAAAAAAAAAACACTTCGCGATAGAAGCTATTCGAGCGATCCGGAAAATTGAATCGAGGATGATCTATGGAAAAACAAAAAAAAAAAAAGAAAAAAAGCAAACGAAATTTTATCATCGTTTACTTCAAACGCAAACTCTTCATTGAAAATCTCCGAAGGATAAATATTATTCGGAGTGGCACGTAATTCTCATAGAATTAAACGCTTAGCCACAATGGATGGGTAGATAATCGATTATAGATATATATATTAAATGAAATGTTTTCTTTCTTCGTGAAATAAAACTCTATTTTTTTGTAAATCATTCCTAAAAAAAAAAAAGAAGAAAAAAAAGACAAAAATTACATTTTTTTCGTTGGATCGGTCGTCGTTCCTTTTTCTCTTTGATAAATATTAATTCGTTAACAGAAACTATTCGACGCGAGTATCATAGATACGTTTTTAATCAATTTCGAATCAGTTGACCGATTCCTCTATTTTCGAGTCATCCAGCCACCTGCGGAGTCTGATCCAAAGCAGAACCGAACGAAAAGACTTATTATGGAAAAAACGAAAAGAATAGGAAAATACATATGAACCATGGAAAACGAATCAACGTGCCCTGTCAACTCTTTGCCAATGTCAAGTAACGCAACCGAGAAATGTCAATAAACCATACAACGATCGATCCTTTTCCAAGAATATTAAGACACGTCAGGCGAATAAACAAGATAATATTTTAACTATGCGCATCAACATAGATTTTCCGATCGGAGCAAGTGTGTTTTAGATTGTTTGTTAAATAAACGTAGATGCTCCGATTCCCATCGATCGAAGAAGGTCATCGTTAGATATACAAGTGTTAACCGTGCGATCTATTAATCATATCGATCTTGAAAATGTGAAATTGGTCAAAAAGACCGGAAGTTTAAGCAAACGATTTGATCGTAAAATGATCGATTTAATTATTACATCTCGATATATGTATATATAAATTTCGCTTATCAAAAGAAAAGAAAAGAAAAAGAAAATTAGGAAGAACAAAGAAAGACGAATAAAAATTAAAAAAAAAAAAAAGATGGACCCTGCGAAAATCTTCCAATTGAAAGATTCAGCACGTGTCGCATAAACTCGTTGAAGATAAGGGACTTTGAGAGACGACGTTTCTGTTTCTAGCGAATTCCACGAACATTTCGTGGAAATTCGCTAATTATAGAAACGAACAAGTAGAGAAACAGAGAAACAGAGAAAGAGAGAGAGAGAGGGAAAATGAGGGAGGTAGGCTTTGGTCGACGAGCCGAGAGCATCGAGCCGACGTGGAAAAGGCGAGCACTCGCTTGGACTTGAACCAATCCTGACCTTCCCTGCTGCGTCGTGTCGACCTAGAAAATTGCGTGCGCCGTATCCGTCGACCTATCCGTCGTACCGTGACGGACACGAGCCATATACAGGGTGTTCCGTTAATATATGCTGTCGAATTTTGAATCGAAGAAATCCTTTTGCTTCCGATCTAAGCCACGCGTATGTTTATATTTGTATATATAATATATTATATATTCTTTTATTTTTTTAAACGCACACACGCATATGTGCATGTGCGTACAGGTGTGTGTGTGTTATTTTTATATTGAGATTGTGCTATCGTCGATCGATAAAACGAAAGAAGGAAAAACGAAAAGATAGAAATAAAGAACTCACGTAACATCGTTACACAAAAGAAACGCAAAGTTTTCGTATCGATGAATATTTATAAGAAAGCGTCTCGCTTTTCTCTTCGTGATAAGACGAAGGAATTTAGTCGGCGACTATAAAATCGCTGAATGGATCGATGCTTGTACCCTCTTCTGAATATTCATTAAATAGATTGCCCTACTCCAGTGCCGCTTGAACGTTTTGTAAATACGTCGTTTAACATTTGCAAATAGTTTATAACAAAGCAGAGTTTAGTCAGACGTTTTCATTTAAATAAAAAAAATTAATATGAGAAAAAGGTGTAATAAAGTTTTGACCATCAAGAAGCACGTATCGATAACTCGATCGATGTTTATTAATCGTCAGACTTGCATCGTCTATTTCGATTTACGACAGTTGTCTGTTTTGTTCTAGGAAACGTACGAAATGTTCGTCAGATGTCACGTTAATTCAAATTGATTAGAATATTCTGCCTCCCCTGGTCTCCGCGTTCTCTTAATCCAGGTCAGCCAACCATCGCGCGAAATACAAACTCGCATAGGTATGTACGTATGTATGCATATATGCATGTATGCATATATGTACGTATGTATGTATGTATAATACTTGTCAGTCACGATGCAAAGCACTCGTTTGACAATCAAATTTCCTTCGTAGGTTAGTGCGGTATCCCTTTTGTTCTCCCATCGATGACCGATTTCTACAAGTAAACGTGATACGATTATCAATCTGTAGGCAATGCGAAAATTGCAAGCAATCCAACGTGATATAAGCGACAAGTTTCGATTATTAAAATCTTCCTTAACTTTGAAGATAAAATTGTACAGTTGTAACAAGTATCTTGTTACAAGATAAATATTATTTGTCTGACTGGAAAGAGAAAAATAAGATAATGATATTAAAAAAGAAAATATATATATATAAAAAAAAAAACGAAAAAAAAGCCACGTACTGTCCTTCCTACTAGAGCGAACTCAAAAACGAGAACGCGAACGCACACATATAAAAGAAACGTTGATTCGTTCGGTAAGGTCATGGTCGCGGGCAACTCCGCGAATTTCAACCATCTTATTCATTGACTTCTGTTACTTTGCGGTGCTATCTGAGTTAGTTAGTTAGAGAGAGAGAAAGAGAGAGAGAGAAAAAGAGAGAGAGAGAGAGAGAGAGAGAGACGACGCGACGAGCGGTGCGCTCGGCATTCGGAGTGCCACTCCATTCCAACCCAATTCTTTTCCTACGAACTACGAAGTCGAATCGTCGACGGTCCTTCGTATCGTTCGTTTCCAACGATCGCCTTTTTCTTTCAAAATTTTCATTTTATGTATACATGATAGCTATAGAAGAAAAAAATTCACGAAGATTGATAATGTAAGATTGTTCTTTCTATCCTTCAATAGAAAAAGGAACCATTCTAAAATTATTTATTATTTTTTATTTTTTATGTTTTATTTTTCTGTTCTTTTTTTTTTTTGTTTAGAAGGAGAGAGAAGTAAAATTAATTTCTTTTCTTTTCGCAAAAGATTAACGCACGCGTTAACGATCGTTTCAAGCGCCATGTTTCTTCTTTCTTTTCGTTTCTTTTCTTTTCGATTTCAATGTTTTTTCTTTCTCTTTTTTTCTAAACATATCTTAGATATACTTCTAATCTAATAATGTATATAAGAGAAGGGGGATTAATTAACAGTTTGTACGAACTTCGAAAACTCGTTAAGTGAATTTTTCCAACCAAAGGAAGGGAAGATTACGTTATACGATTTGCGTGCCAAAGCGAAAAGGGTAAAAGTTGAACGTCCGGATTAAGCTTTATTTCAGCAGAATATATATATATATAAAGAGAGAGAGAGAGAGAGAGAGAGAGAGAGGTGTAGATATCTATATTATCCAAACTCTCTCTAAGCCGCTTAACAAAAGCGATTATCGGGAAAGCTAATTAACAGATATCGATCAAGAATCAAACGTGGCATTGCGTCCTTCTATTGTATCAAACTACTAATCCGAAAAACAAATTACTGAAATCAGAAAAATACAACCTTGTTTTCGAACTGGATTAGATTTTGACGAAGTTAATAATTTCGGAATAAAAGAGAAAGAAATAAAAAAAAGAGAGAGATAGACAAACAGATAAAGAGAGAGAGAGAGAGTGAAAGATAAAGATATATAAATAAAGATAAAGAGAGAAAGAGAGAAAGGAAGAGAGAATGAAAAAAAAGTAAAAAGAGAGAAGGATAAATCGAGCTTTCCGATTTTAAGAGGATAGGAAAAGAGCAAGATGGCAGGTGTGGGTGATTGGGGGCGATCGATGAACCCCCGAGAAAAGGCAGGGGTTTGCGTCGTGGGTGGGGCAGAGAAAGAAGAGAGAGAGAGGGAGGGCGTAGATAGGAGGGCCGGAAGGGTGTAGAGAGAGAGAGAGAGAAAGAGAGAGAGAGAGAGAGAGAGAGAACGGAAGGGGCCAGGAGGTCACCTGCTTCTCTTTCTTCCTTTCTTTTTTCTTTTTTTCTTTTCTCTTCTTTTTTTTTTGCTTTAATATCCTTAGAAAAACCAATATGACAACGACGACGACGACGATGATGATAATGATGATGATGATGATGATGACGATGATGATGACGATGATGATGATGATGATGATGATGATGATGATAATGATGATGAACGTTCTCAGAAACAAAATTGTGCTTCGATCGGATTCTATTCCTTTTCGATGCATGCCTTTCTGATAATCCCAATTGAATCAATCAAGATCGAAAAGCAACGGTGGTGGTCCAACGCCGACCGATAAACGTTTATTGCTTGAACGGTGGTCGCGTTAATGCGCGGCTCGTTGCTTCGTCAAACGCGCCGTGTAATTCAAAAGCTTTTTCGTCTCTCTCTCTCTCTCTCTCTCTCTCTCTCTCTCTCTCTCTCTCTCTCTCTCTCTCTCTCTGTACTCTTTGAATTGAACTGCGCGTGCAATAAATGAGAGAGAGAGAGAGAGAGAGAATAACGAAAGGAAAATTTGACATTATAACATCTATGAATAAATAAATAAATATATATATATTTTTTTTTTTCATTTTAAACGAAGCAAAAAGTAAGTTTCTTTTTTCTTTCGTATTCAATGAAATATTATTTTTTGATTGCCGACCATTAAGCACGAGGGGTCAAGTACGATGCGAGACGTCTCGTGGAACGATTAAAAAGACGTAAGTAGAATCATCGGCTAGAATCGCAATCGATAGAGCCGAACTACGGAGTCCGAATTGAGAGAGTACGGGAACGTATCAAAGAGACAATCGACCTTTGCTAACGGACCGACCCCCTTCCCTCCCCCTGCCCCTTCTCCCTCCTCCCTCATATATTATGGCATATATGTATATACGTACGTCCTCTTTGGATGTCATATTACTTATTGATATCAACAACGGAATTTTATGCGAACGATAGGCACGTCTTTTCGAGGAAGATCGACTGCCAGCGACTTCTTAAATGAAATAATATATATATATATATATACACATACATACATATATATTAGTCGACTTTATTTGGCGGTATATATAATAGAAGCCCACAAATCGCGCGGCAAATCATATCGTCGACCGTATATTGGTTAACACCTAGAAGTCTCTCGGTCAAATTCCTCGCTCGTGATGTCACCGTTCGTATTGGCCATTTCGTACACACCGTGTGAACCGACGAAATTGTCGTGCGACCACTGTCGTGTTAGATCGACTGTCGCTCCGTTACTAGCTAATCCCATAGACGCGAAGCGGAGGGAGGAAAAAGAAAAAAAAGAAGACAAAAAATTCCTATTTCTATGTACAACGAAACTGTCGATACAACTTTGTCCTCCTTTCTATTTCCTTTTCTTTGTTTTTTTTTTTTCGTTTTTCTTTTTTTCATTCGATAATCAGGAACGATGATCAGGACGACGAGTATACTACGATCGATCTATTCGTCGAGTAGAAGAGGGTTCGCCGTACAATCCTCTCACCCGTTTCATCCCCTCCTCCCTTAGAAAGAAGCATCGTAACAACCTCGTTCTCCTTAAGACCGTGTCACACGCCGTGAAACGTGATATATCTCGTCTGATTCAAGGCGGATCAAAGGCGATTTGTAAGCTCCGTCGATCGAAGTCAACGCCCTGCCACGGCCTGTGTTCCTCGTTTACGTTATGCAACCCTCTCGCGGCCGACAAAACCGCACGTTGGTCACCCTCTCCTCTCCGTCGAGCTTAGCAACCTATCGATATAGTATACCTATTCGGAATCGTGTCCTAACGGAATCGTACGAGAATCCATCGATACCGATAGCTAGCGATCCAGGATATTACGACGTTATAGATTTGTGAGATTTCGGATGAAATTTGTAAGACTCGGATAGAATCCCATGATATTTATTTTTCAATGAGTATGCAAATTAATCAATGGAGGTAGAGAAGGGAAACAAAGAGAAGAAAATTGTTTCCATCGAAAGATCATAAAAATGTCTTTTTTATTCTTTTTTTTTTTTTTGTCAAACAAAATAGATCAACGAAAGGTCAATGCGCCTTTGTCGACGATCCTTGATGATCGTTAAGAAAAGAAAGAAAAAGAACGAACGATCGGAATTAAAGTTGATCCGCGACATAGTACCACTCAAAAAAGTTAGGTCGACAAAAGGTGTAAGGAATGAGCACTACCGCACAAAGTCAACGCCCTACCCGCTCGATGCTCTCTCTGCATTATGCAACCCTCCCGAGCGAGGCGCCCTCCTCCGCTCGGAGGCACGAGCGACCAAGAAGGAGGAGCACGACGACTACACACCACACGTTTGCTGCCTTTAACACGCCACGAACTCAACCGGGAAAGCCACCGTCATCGTCGCAACAAGCACCAACAACGTTCAGGGAACGTCACGATTCGTATATGCCAACCTACGACCCTCCCCCTTTTCACCCTACGGCTTTGCTTCTGAATCAGTATTACTCGACCATCCTCGAGTCGATTCCACGAACGTCCGCATTAACGTTTCCACCTGAGGAAATGAAAGCGCAATCAATGGCACAACGGAGAAGGACTGTGTGTAAGAGAAACAGAGAGAACCTTTGAAGAACTAACGTTTGCTATTACGTCGACTAGCAATTACGAAATTGAGATGATATCTTTGATCAATCGGTCTAGAGTGTAACTTGACTAATCGCTCCTAACCTATTCTCCCTGTATTTTTTTTTTTCTTTTTCTTATCTCTCATGTATGTATAATACATACGTTTCTCGTTTATTAGGAATTTATTAGAATCTCTAGTAATTTTTATGAATCGTATACAAATTTGTATAACATTGAAAGATGGATTAACAAATATTATCGATATTAAATGTATATATAATAATAATAATAATAATAATAATAATAATAATAATAATAATAATCTAAAACTACGTTAATCCAAATCCGATTTAAAAAAGAAACAAGTAAAAATACGAAAAATGTCGTTCTTGCTTGCTATATCCTTAAAGCAGATATATCCAATTACGTTTAACAAATAATTCGATCCTTTTCAGAGTGTAGTTTACGTAACGTTCCAGTTGGCCTGAAACGAAGTTTACTACTATAACACGTCAAACGAGGATGTAGAAAATACCGAACGCTGAGCGAGCACATGCTCGAAGCACCAGCCGTGACGGCAGCTGCTTAGTTAGACCAAAGCCACGCGATCGCCATCGTGTTTCCTCGTTTTTCGTCCTATCTTCTTTTTTTTTCTTCTCTCTCTTTTTTTTTTTTTTAATTGTTTAAAGTAACCTACGATAGGTCTACCACATTGGCACGTTTTAGTCGCAGGTGTCCTCTTGTTTATACGAGAAAGAAAGAATTATCTTCATCGATAATTTGCAAACAAATTCGTATTCTTGTTTCTTTCTTTCTTTTTTTTTTTTTTTAATACACTCCCGTCATTTAGTCAAATAAATAAAGAATACTTTTCAATTAGAATCAGTTGGGTAATACCAATTAATAGTAAGCCAATTTGCTATTTCATCACCATGATAATGAACGATATTAATTTATTCGAACGTTCACGTAACAATGGTGCTCGTTGTTATCTATAGAGAAATAGAGAGTCCGTCTTTCTCTCTCTTTCTCTCTCACACACACTCACCGCGTTTAGCTTCAAGCGAGAAAATTAATACGATTAGAGTAGCAAATTGCCGGCAATATCCATTTGACGAATGAAAATACGATCGACGATTGTATAGATGCATGTATGTATATATGTATGTATGTATGTATATATGTACGTTGTGGTCTACGGTTGAATGCTAAACGAGTTTTACGGAACGATTACGACGTTATCGCTTTATCGAGCGAATTAATGCGATTCTAAAAAAAAAAAAAAACGAAAAAAAGAAAAAAAAGAGAAAGAAAGAGAAAGAGAAACAGAAAGAGATAGAAAGAGAAAATGTACGTATAGAAAGGTTGCAGTTCTCGAGTAATGCTATTTTAACGTCGGGAAACGTGAAAGAAAACTTCGATTCCACTTGATCGTGCCACGCGTCGCACGAGGAGCGTAGGTCGTTTTAACCGATTTAGGTCATCGTCATCGAATGACCTAGAGCAGCGAAGGGGAATCCAAGTGGTTCTCGAAGAGAGTAAGAGAGAATGAATGAATGGGTCCCGGGATCGAAAACCGATCCATTTCTTTCTTTTTCCTTTTCTCGTTTCTTTTTTCTTTTTCTGTTTTTTTTCTTCTTTCTTTTTGATTATATATACCTACGTATTGGTGTAGGAACGACAGGTAGAACGATCTTTCTTTTCTTTTCAAATCCAATATCTTTCGAAGTTCTTTTACGAGTACATACATACATACATACACACGTGTGTGTACAGATAAGGAGAATCTCTCGTTTCAAAAACTACTAACCATTTTTATGAATGAGAAGATATATATATATATATATATATATATATATATATATATATATATATATATATATAGAAAACACGATTGCAAATTTGATTGCTCAACAAAAAAATCAGTGACATCGGGTGATCGTTATATCGTGCGTTTCTCTTTACGTCATTCGCGTAAGGATAAACGTTGAAATTCCAACGAAAATTGTCTAAGGTAGAATCGTTATCATCGAGTTCGAGTTCGTCGACGTAATTGGATCGAGGTGGTGCACGCGTGCGATGAAAAATACGAGATGAATTTCCGCATGATGAAGGAACGACGGACGGACGGACGAACGAAGGAAGGAAGGAAGGAAGGAAGAAAGGTTTCAACGATTTCGATGAAATAATATATAATACGTATAGTATTACGATATATGCCGATGTTATGTATGTATGTATGTATGTTATGTACGTATGTTATGTACGTATGCATGTATGTTAATATAATACGTCAATCGTCGTTCTCGTTTCGATACGATACGTCGTAAGATCTTTTTTAAGAGACGTCCACCCTCTTTTTTCTCCCTTTCTCATCCCACCCCGTCCTCCTCCCCCACCCCCTCCCCCACCACCTCTTTCCATCCACCTTTCGCTTCTTTTTCTTTTCTCTTTTTTCTCACCAAACGAATCGCGAATATTTGTCGAACGTGACAACCAAGAAGAATCGGAGATATCGTATTTTATCTTCGTCCTTTGGGATGAGGTAAGATCAGGGTGAGATGAGTCGGGGGAAGGAACGATACTCGGTCTTGTCTTGTTGAATAACAATTCGTTCTAAAGTAACTTAAGTAAATCGATAAATAAAACTAACGGTGAAACGCACCGGCTTGGAAATCCTTTAGTAAGTAGATACGTAATCGTCAAATCTTTGCGGAGATTCGAGATATTTTCGTCGAAGGTACGAAGCATGTATGTATGTGTATAATATTTATTCTACGCGAGCGACATATGCGAGAAAGAAGGAAATATTTGCTGATGAAAGAAGAAGAAAAAAAAATGAAGTAAGATATACAGGTGAGTTCTAAAGACAATTGGCAAAATATTTCTCTTCCCAATCTTGTAAAAAAGAAAAAGAAAAAGAAAAAGAAAAAGAAAAAGAAAAAAAGAAAAAAAAAAAAGATCTACAAAATTCGATCGAAATATCGAAAATATCGAAATATCGAGGATGAATCGTCGAGATAAATTATATTTACAGGATGACGATGAATTTTTCTTTTTTTTTTTTTTTTCTTTGGATGGCAATAAGAACGCGACTGAAGGATGGGGGATACATAGAGAGAAAGAAAGAAAAAGAGAGAGAGAAAGAGAGAGAGAGAGAGAGAGGGCGGAAGGGAGAGAAGGGAAAGAGAGTGAGATGAAAAAGGGAAAGAAGCAAAAGGGCCAGGAAAAGTTCTAGAATCATGCCGTGGGAAGCGTGTGTGCGGCTTCTCTACGGTTGTTGTTCGCCTTGGTGAAGTGCATGCGTGTGCGTGAGTGAAGGGTACATACACCTAAGGGGGACGAAAGAGGGTGGAAGAGTAGCACGTCATGCCAACCCCAAAAACCTCGAAACCCCCGGGACAGTGCCGTCTCATCCGAGTACACTTACGGGAAACGCAATTTAGTCACGTAATGCTCCTGCTCGGCTCGAGTTCTCTTCACCGTGTTACTTCTTTCATATGCTTTTCTCTTTCTCTTCTTCTTCTTCTTCTTCTTCTTCTTCTTTTTCTATAACGAATAAGAGAGCTTGTCCTCTTTTTCTTTTTCTTCTTCTTTCTCTTTCTCTTACTCTTCCATTTTTGTACTCAACGTCGTTGTATTATAATATTTAAGAATATTGAATGAAATAAAGGAAAGATATTCTGCTAGTCGGTTTATAACGATCGAATTATTACTCGATAGCAGAGAGATATGGACTCTAAAAGGTTACAAAAAATTTTAACTGGAAACTCCAAGAAAATCGAGTAAAAATATATATATATATATATATATATATATATATATATATATATACGTACTTTAAGATCCACTATTCGTAAACGTGTACGGTCGGATCGTTTACGAGCCCGTCGTCTAGGATAACTCCGTCGAGAGATAAAGAAGAAACGTCGCGTCGAAGCCGAAAAGAAATTTTTATTTTTCTCTCGAGAGAATCGATCTGTATGGTAAAGAAAACGCGTCGACGAGAGGAAGATAAAAAAAAATAAGATCGAGAAAATAAAATTAAAAAAAATGATAAAAAAAAAAAAAGAAAGAAAAGAAAATTACAAATGTCAAAGAGTAGGTATGTATCGCAGTGCTCGTAACGATTTGTTCTTCCTTCTTCTTCTTCTTCTTCTTCTTTTTCTTCTTTTTCTTTTTCTATTCTCTCTATCTCTATCTATCTCTATCTTTCTCTCTCACTTTCCTTCTTCTTCTTTTCGAAAAGCTCGCACCCTCCCCAGAAATAGTTCGCTATAGCTCAATTACCAGCGGACACTTAGCTATTTTTACGCACTTATATGCGCGTACACTGGCGCCAAAGACAATCCATCTATTCGGCTTCGGTTAAAATTGGAACGTGAAACGTTACTTTGAACGTTCGTGAGTCACTCGGACGTTCAGCGAGAGAGTTCGCGTCTTCTTCTATCTCAATCTCTGTTTGTCTCTCTCTCTCTCTCTCTCTCTCTCTCTCTCTCTCTCTCTGTTTCTCTCTGTTTCTCTCTCTTGAACAATTGCAATCTCAAGGAAACCCTTTGTAATCTTTCTCCATAAGAAGAAACGGGCGAGAAACGAACGATTCTTCGGATATACTAATTATGATGACCCTCATAAGAAGATTATTATTTCTCTCAATCCGTTATATTAATCGTCGTTTAAACCTCTTTGGGGGTCTAACAAACCTCTCTCTCTCTCTCTCTCTTTTTCTCTAATTTGTCACCTAAAAATTTTTCATCTACGAACATTTCTCAAATCGTCGATCACTCAAACGATTTTCTTCGATTTAATTACAAAAAAAAAATTAATTTCCTCGAAAAAATTATTTTCGAAATTAATAAATACGCGTTGACTTTGTTGCTAAATATCTGTGATATATACGATAAATATATATGTATACCCATATAGATATATCAGGATAAAATCGAAATACTATACTTGCGTTCTATGCGAAGAAGGAACGAAGAAGGAGATATAGAGGGTGAAGAAAAAGGGAAGAGTGAGAGGGTGAGAGAGGGAGGTAGGGGATGATAACGGAGTCTGACTCACCCTCGACCAAAGAGAATTACTGCCTACGAATTGTTCGACCTTCCGATCACGAAAACTATATTTTCTGAACTATACTCGGTGAATCTATCTCTACTATTTCTATCTCTATCTATCTCTGTCGTTTTCTTTTTTCTTTTTTTTTTCTTTTTTTTCTAGTATAATTCGCAATCTAACGTTTGCTTGGGTAAATTTGATTTATTCCGTTTTCTAGGTGATGGATTTCAATAAACTTTAACTCCATCCCGACAATCTCTCGCGCTATATTCCGTGAATGATGTAATCCAAAAAATAGAAGGATATTTCCATCCAATGATGAAATATCGTTTTCAAAATTGATTTTCACGCATCGAAGGAAACGAGGATGAGGCGAATGATTCGCGACTATTCTCTTCGAGTCAGGATATTTTATATTTTTTTTTTTTTATTTGAGGAAAGAGATCGTACTTGTCCTCTCCCTTTCTCTCTCTCTCTCTCTCTCTCTCTCTCTCTCTCTCTCTCTCTCATCTATCGAGATAAAAAAAATGAGAAAGGAAGGAAAAAAGTGATTTAACAGAAACATTCGAGAAGACGTAAAAAAAAAAAAAAGAAAAATCAATTTCCCAAAAAAGACCTCAATCAAAGACGGTGAGTCGATTATAATATGCGTCTCCGTCTAAAGGAGACGAGCGGCCTCGCGTCTCGACGGGATTTAGTTTCCCTTTGAAAGTATCTAAATTTAAGAAGTGGCACCATCGTTTCCTTCGATACGATTCCGTCGCGTGGCTCGTTCGTCTCCTCGTAATTTTCAGAGAAAGAGAGACAGAGAGAAGAGACGAGACGAAAGAAACAAATCAACGAGCGAACGAACGAACGCGTAAAGTGAGAGTGAGAGCGAGAATGAGAATGAGAATGAGTATGAGAATCAGAGAGAGAGAGAGAGAGAGAGAAAGGGATATATAAATAAAAAAAAGAGAGAAAGAGAGAGAGAGAGAGAGCATGCGAAAAAATATATTCTTGGCACTCGGCTTCGGCAAACGACGAGATAAATAGCGCGCGTGGGTGCGGCTCGACCGTGTCTACGGGCCACACGCCACGTTTCGACCGGATCCGAGTTACGGGGATCGCAAGAGGAAGCTGAAGAAGAAGAAGAAGAAGAAAAAGAAGAAGGAGGAAGAGAAGGAGGAGAAGGAGGAGAAGTATCTTACTCGAGTATTAACTGCAACGACGACGTTTTAATGGCACATCACGCCATCGACTCGAGTGTCCTCCCCCACGTAAATCAGACAAAATTATTTTTCGATTTCCTTTGATCTTCTCTATCTCTCTCTCTCTTTCTTCTCTCTCTCTCTCTCTCTCTCTCTCTCTGTCTCTATCATCGACATCCTTGAAAAAAGCTCTCGCGATATTGCTTGTTCTTAACGACGAGATTATCAACCACAAAAGATACCTCGTGTATTTTCTTTTTCTTTCTTTCGCCACTTCTTCTTCTGCCTCTTTTCCTTCTTTTTCTTCTTCTTCTTCTTTTTCTTCCTCTCTTATCATCCGTCCTATCGCTCTCGTGCTTTATCATTCGATAAAGCGATCCGATTTCGATCCATCTTTCGATTCGAGAACGAAATATGTAAGTACTTACAGATTCGCGGTCGTAGGTTCGACCTTGGAGACGAGAGTAAGAGAGAAGGAAAAGTCAACTGTAGAAAGAGAAAGAGAGAAAGAGAGAGAAAGAGAGAGAAAGAGAGAGAGAGAGAGAGAGAGGTCAGAGAAACGAACCCACATTCGTACAGCCTCCTCTCTTTTTCTTCGTCCTTCGTCATTTGATTTTGACGCAATGCGTCACGTATCCCCCGCTGCACAACGTTTTCACACTTTCGTGACCTTGCCAGGAGAAGATCCTTCACGATATCAAGCGACGCTCTTCGCGAGTATATCTCTCAAAGAAACGATCTTAACGACCTACTAGATGAAAAAGTTCTATAGACACTCTTCGAGAAGATGAATTTCAAGTATCGTCGAATGTTAAGAACGAAGGCTAATCGAGAATGAATGATCGAACTCTGTGCTTTTTTCTCAATCGTTCCTCGTAAACTCTCGAGAAGGACCACCCTCGATGAAAGAGAGAGTAAGAGAGGAATAAATATTATCGAGGAATTCTCTTTTCTCTCTCTCTCTCTCTCTCTCTTTCTCTCTTTCTCGAGGCTTTCGACGATACACGTGTCCGCGTACATACTCGAGTGGACACGTTGCAGGCGCCAAAGTGGTCGAATTAACATACGACTCCGAGGATAACGAAGTAGTGCATTGCTTTTGATATGTCAAAGAGATAGACGTAGTAAAAGTAAATACGTGATTACTAGTAGATAGTAATTACTAGTAGTTACTCGAAGATGATCGAACTTACCCGGTGAGACGGCGAGGGCGAGGAAGGCAGCGGCGGTGGCGACGAGGAATATCCTGACGGCATGTCCACCGTCGCGTCGTCTTCTGCCCGGTCTCCTTGCTGCGTGACAGCAGGAGACAGCAGCTGGTCTTCTGGGCGAACGAAGTAACAGGACGTAAGCCGGCTCGTCCTCCGTGCTGTCCGAATCTGTGGCAGGACTCGGAAGGAGTCGATGGCGATGCCGATGATGACGATGATGATGATATTGACGACGATGATGACGTTGGTGTTGGTGCTGTTGCCGTTGATGGTGATCGTAGTGGTAGTGGTGGTGGTGGTCGCGTTGCCGCCGGTGGTGGTCGCTGGCACTGCAGCTGCTGCCGGTAGGGTCGATTACCGGGCCGTAATACATGGCCTGCAGGAGCGACGACGACTGCCGTGCCACCGTGGGCTGCACTCGTCAGCGTATCCGCGTCGTCGGTGAGGGCGAGCGCGACTCGAGCGCACCTGCGACGACACCCTGCGACCTGGAGGACCCGCCGATGCGAGGCATCACCACGACGACTCGCGGCTTTGGTTCGGCCCGATACCACCCTTATCCTTACCCCTGCGACTACTCTCTCGCCTACTTCCGCCACCTCCTCCTCCTCCTCCTCCACCACCTCCTCCTCCTCCTCCCCTCCGACTCCTCGACGAGACGACACCGCTCCGCTCGCGACACTTCACCATGCACCGTCACTTCGACCGATGGACCCTCCTCTTCCTCTCTTTCTCTTTCTCTTCCTCCTCCTCCTCCTCCTCCTCTTGCTGCCGCTGCGGATGACAAGGACGACGACCCTGCGATCGCCCTCCGCGCCACCTCCTACCTCGCCGGCAGCCCGCGCGAGAAAACCGTCGACGGCACTCCCGAGAAGAGGGAAGAAACCCTCCAAACGAAATATCGCGCGCGCCGCAAAACCTTAGCGCCGAGCACGACGAACGACGATGCGCATCGGTACGCGTGTGTGCGACGTCTAAGGGAGCAAGACTCGCTGCTCGACTCAACCCCCTACTATCGCTTCTTTCTCTTTTCCCTTTTCCACCACCGACTTTTCCTCTTTCTCTTAATCTTCTATTCTACTGTCAACCTTCTCTCTCTCTCTCTCTCTCTCGCTCTCTCTCTCTCTCTCTCTCGCTCTCCCTCTCTCTCTTTGCTTCGATCTAACGCACGTCCTAGAACCCACCCGGACACCAGCACCGTCCGCTAGGAAGTGCCGACGACCACGAGGTGGACGTCTCTGCGAGGCTCTACTGCCAAGAGCGGTGGTTATAGAGGCGGTGGTAGAGGCGGTAGTGGCGCCGGTGGCGACTGCGACTCGCGACGGCGGTGCTGCCAGTGGCTACGATGCTGATCGTGCTCGCTTGCTGCTGCTGCTGATGATAGTGGTGGTGGTTGTGCTGGCGGTGGTGGTGGCGGTGGTGGTGCTGGTACTAGTGGTGGTGGTGGTGGTGCACCGGCGCATCGAGTACCTCTGGTATACGGTATTGCCTACTGTCCAATCAGTTCCGTGTCCTTTACACTAGATAAACTATCCAAAAGTACTCTATTCCTCTTTCCCTCTCTCTCTCTCTGTCTCTCTCCCTCTCGCTCTCTATCTCTCTTTTCTATATTTGCTAATATTGGCCTGTCCTCGACGTCTGTCTCCCTCCCTCCCTCCCTCTCTCTCTCTTTTCTTTTTCTTTTTATTATCCGTCACCACGAGCTCTCGCTCGTCTGCTAGTCGCGACTCTCTCGCTCCACCGACTGGGGGTAACGCGCTTTTGCCCGCTGGCGTTATACGCGCCGACGGCGGCGTCGGCGTCGACGTCGTACGCCGCCGGCGCGACAGCCTGACGCTCTATGTTATTCCTCTTCTTCTTCCTCTTCCTCTTCTTCTTCTTCTTCTTCTTCTTCTTCCTCGTCTTCGTCTTCGTCTTCGTCTTCATCTTCCTCTTTGCATCCGTCTTCTTCGTCTTCGTCAAGAACACGCGTCCCTGTGTCCTACCTATTCGACTCTACGTACCAGTTCGTCATACATCTCTCTACGTAAATCGATGAAAAAAGAGTAGAAAAAAAAATTAGACGCAATCCTAACCACCAACCCCCTTTAATGGCTCATACCGGATATTCTTTATCGCCTTGAAAATGATGCGATCACTGCGGAAGTCTCGGTCGACCTTCGCGACCTACAAAATCTTCGATCAGGTCCTTTTCTTACCCTTTTGGCAAGTCAAACGTAACCCCGTTCCTCGATCCAACAACCACTTTACAGAATTTCCCTTCTTCCCTAACTCTCCTATCATACCGATTACTTTTCGTTTCAACCAAGAGGTGCCCTCGATTTTTTACTAATGGCGACTGTATCGCGTCAGGAGGTAAGCAGCCCGTGGCTGGGGGTTTCGAGAGCACCTGGAGGACACTGGCTGACTGAGCTACCTCGCCAGGTGGTTGCAACTTGTTGTGTGGTTCTCGTCTACTCCCCCTTCCTAATATCCCACTTCTCTTCTAGAATTCACTAGTTTTTTTTTTTTTTCCATAATACGAAGCCTACAAAGAATCCTTTTACGTAACACGATTTAATGAGCCTAATAATTATCGCCCAATCTTCTCCAAAATATAAAAAAAAAATAAAAAAGAAAAGAAATCGATACAAGTACAATGAAATAAGGATTCAATGAAAAATTTCACGTATATTTCCATGTCAATCTCAGGAATAGTATCTCGACACTGATTGTCGCGAGATCGTTCATATCAACTAAGCAAGAACATAGAACATAAGAAAAATACATGCAGGGCATCTGTCTTTATGGGCCATTTACGATGCCCGTTAGTCTCTGTTGGGAGGTGATACCATGGTCCCTTGCGTAGACTTGAAAGGAATAAACGGTGGCTCGTCTTCTTCCGAAAAATAAGAGGGGAGCCCTTTTTGACCGTAGGACAGCCCTCCTCTTCGTTGTTGTGGCACGCGCCACTACTATGAACATGCCCTTTTCACTCTCTCTCTCTCTCTCTCTCTCTCTCTCTCTCTCTCTACGTCTCTTTCTTTCTCTCCCTCTCTCTTTCTCTCTGCTTTTATATACCTCTACTCTTTTGAGTGAGCCAGATCCATAGGATAAGACTTTCTTCGTCGGATGGCCGGCTCGCGTGCGCCCTTACCTTTGCCACGACGAAATTTATTCCATCGGTCTGTTCGCTTCCTCGAGCGTGGGTTAAACGTTACATTGCTGGCACAATGTTTCATGCGATTAGACGTTAGTTTTAAGGAGAAACGTGAGTCGATCGAGCTGAGATCGAATAGAATCCGATTATATTTATTTTCGTATTTTCACGAACGACACGCGATATATTTTAAAGAAAATTAATCCTTGAAAATTGTTACACACAGAGGTCAAATTAATCCTTTATTATTTTATAATATAACATCTAGAAAAAGACGATTATTATTATTTTTTTCATTTTTATTATTATTCTTATTATTATTATTTATATTATTACATCGAGTGAAAAATATTCGATAGAAGAAAAATCAATCTTCAAGTTTTTCCACGATAATCTTCGAAGATAAAAAAACACAACAATAACAAATTTCTATTAACAAATAGGTAATATTATTTTATCACAAAGATACATCACATCCTTCCCTTACCTCACCGCACAAAAAGCAAGATTGAAATCGAACAGAAATGAATCACATCGTTCCTGAGAGGTGAAGCAAAGTAAGAAAAGGGAAATGCAAACAATATCCGATCCATGCCATCGGATCGGCGATCCTTTATACGACGATTCCGCAATACTCGCCAGGAGGGTGCTTTGATAGCGACCCTCAGGGGTATTTAGAGATCCTCGGATAAATGGCGTCCCGCGGTGCGCATGCTGCGTACCACGAATCGTACTACGAAGCCGCCGATCCTTCGTAATACGCATATATATGTACATATATATGTATGTATGTATATATGTATGTATGTATATATATATATATATATGTGTATAACACACACAGAAAATTTCTACGAGAAGCAGATGAAAAAACTTTGATATCGTTGGGATGTACGATCGTTCGATTATTTAACAAATTATCCAACCGATGAGTTTCCTCTTTCTTCGTTCGATCGATCGAAAATTCTTTAATGTTTCCGTCGAGAAAGAATTTTAATAAAATTTTTCATTGATAGTCAATATGTTAAGATTGGATTAAATCATTCATCGTATTTTAATATATGTATTTTAATACGTACGTACATACGTCGATCCATACATACATTCATACATACATACATACATAGACAGATAGATAGATACATACACACACACACACGTGTGTAAAAAAAATCATCTGAAAATGTTTTACCAAAGCTATCGAGACTGATTACTCCCGAGAGAGAAGTGTAACCACCGAGACAAAAGAAAATATCGAAAATCGCAGACATCGAGGAGTCTCGGGTAGGATAATCGGGGCGTGACAGTGAAAGGGTTACGATCGATATTTTCAACTTGCTTTCGAAGTACTCGTTAGATACTCTCTTTCTCTTTCTCTCTCTCTCTCTCTGTTTCCCCCTCCCTCTCCCCGTTAAAACAGTCCGTTAAGGACCGGTCGATCGTAACGATAAAACTGCGAAGGGCTCGAGACTCGTGAACTCCTGCGTTACTACAAATAAAAGTAGAAAGATAAAGAGGGAAAATAAGAAATGGAAGAAAAATAAAAGGATGAAGGAAAAAGATGCGTGTAAGGTTGATAACACAAGTGGGACACGACGAAGAAGGGGTTTAGGTCCCGTACGATGACAACGGCAAAACTCGAAACGACATCGTCGGACTTGGCTTCCGGCCATTTCCCAGCTATTGATCCATGAAGCGTTACGACGAAGCTGCCCTACGTGCAATTATAGGTGTATCTCTTCTCTCTCTCTCTCTCTATCTATCTATCTATCTATCTATCTATCTATCTATCTATCTATCTATCTATCTATCTATCTATCTATCTATCTATCTACCTATCTATTTATCTATCTATCTATGTATCTACGTATCTATCTCTCTCTCTTTCTCTCTCTCTAATACCGTTCGCCCATCGGGCTTAAGGTTTGCTTATCGAGATGCAAGGATATCCCAGTTGCATAGTTAATCCTCAAGAATGCGTACAAGTACCTACTGAATTCTTTTCTCTCAATCAAACCATCCATCTTATCAAGAAATCCTATTCTCAATATGATCCTCGAAAACTGTTAACAGAAGAGTTAATCGATTTCATATTGATTAATCCTTTGATATTTATACTATTGATTGATCGACGAACATTTTTTTTTACACATTTCTTTGAAGACACTTATCATTTATGTTCAATATATATGTGTGTGTGTGTATATACACGGATGAATTAAAATTACAAGTTCGTTTTAAGGAATACACACACACGTTTTATGGAATACACACATACGTTTTATGGAATACACACACACGTTTTATGGAATACACACACACGTTTTATGGAATACACATACACGTATAATTCACTTTCAACGAAAATCTTTCTCTAATAAGTATAGTTTTTTTCAACAAAGGATTTACTTTCCATGAAAAGGAAGAAACTCTCACAAGCTAAAAAGAAATCGGTGTGAACGACTCCAGGTGCGTCGAGGAGATCGAGGGGGAGTAAGGGGTCCCCTAGCAATCGTCAACAAAACCCATGGGCAGTGACCAGTCAAACAATATACCGGCAGGAATCGACCCTAAACCAAACACGACGGTCGAAGGACTAATAATGCCGATGCAATAATGAAATTGCACGCGATACGTGGAATTTTCTCTCTCTTTTTTTCCTTTCTTCTTATTTTTGTTTTTTTTTCTTCTCTCTCTTTCTTTCCGTCTATCTTTTTTTCTATTTTTTTTCTTTCCTCATTTCCTTCTCGGTATCTAATTGGATATCACGCCGAGATAAGAGATAAGCATTCGTTTTCGACGAAAAAAGGAAGCAGATCGATAGAAATAATCGCAAAAGCAATTACACCGTCTCGCTTCGAACATTTTCTTTTATTTTTTTTTCGCCCGAGATTATTAAACCTACACGATTATTAAGTCGAGACGTAAAACGTACATTTTATCATTATTATTATTTTTTATCATAAATAATTCACTTTGCCTTGCGTGAATTCCAACATTTGGAACGTCGAACGAGAAACGCATTAATTATGAATTTACAGATAAGAATATATACAAATGATCCAAGTTTGGATCTCGCTTGAATTTTATCTTCGAACAAAAAAAAAAAGAAAACAAAAAAAAAAGACGGAAAAAAAACGGAAAAAGAAAAGAAAATCAGAAAAAAAGAAAAAGTATCGTTCAACTTTCGCGTACTTATCTCTTTCTTGAGGAGAACATATTGATCTGTTACCGTTTAGTGTGTCCGCCCTCTAAGTACGACACGGCGGTGCGTTTCCACGTATTCGTACAATCGATAACCGGGAATTAGTCTGCCAAGCTGTCTCCTACGACTAAGTTTAATGCAGAGCACATACTCGTGCGAACAAACAAGCTCGAACTATATGGTCGCAGCTGCGATTGAATTAAATTATAATTTAGATGCATCTATCTATCTAACTCTCTCTCTCTCCTCCTATCTCTCTCTCTCTCTCTCTCTCTCTCTCTCTCTCTCTCTCTCTCTCTCTCTCTCTCTCTCTCTTTACGTCTCTCTCAATCTCCCATTTCTTTAAAAAAACATTAATCACATTTCCTATGAAAATATTTAATGAAAGATAAATTTGATTGATAATTTTTATTAAAGAGTAAGATTAAAGAGAAAATAAATGAAAAAAAAGGATAAAAAATAAAAAAGTTATCAATGTTTTGAAGAAAGTGTTAAAACGTGTAAAAAGATAAAGAGTGAAATGAAGAAGTTATAGAAAAAAAAAAAAAATGGGTATGTACGTACAAACGAGGCCGCGAAGCTATTACAAGGGAAAGAAAGAAAGAAAGAAAGAGAGAGAGAGAAAGAGAAAGAGAAAGAGAAAGAGAGAGAAAGAGAGAGAGAGAAAGAGAAAGAGAGAAAGAGAAAGAAAGAAGAGAGAGATAGAAAGAGGATCATCGTAGTCGGTACAGAGGATCAATACGTCACAACCACGGTCACAAAGAGATATACACGTGTTTCTACATGCGGAAGAGAAACATAGTACGTATGCGGTCATACGTGTGTATTTACTTATGTACATACAAAGGCTCCTCACTATTGTTTTCTACTTTGGTCTCTTCTCCCTGACCTTCCTCATTTTTTTATTATGCAAAAATGCTACTTCCTATATATGACAAAGAAAACATATATATACGTGTAGTTCATAGTAAGTATGCATGCATGCATGTATGTATATATGTACGTATGTTGCGTTGTATATTCTAAATTCGACAAATCTGCCCAATTTCGAATCTACCTCGAATTATTTTATATATCGCATGTACTCAAAATAGATTTTTAATCTATTATCTCATTTTACCCTACTTTCACTATTACCTATCGACGTTACAGTATCGTATTCCAAATATAGATAATATCAGAAAATATCTGATATGTATATAGATTAAAAAGAAAGTTATATATAAAGCTATAAACTTTCCTATTTTTGCTGAAAGATATAAATACATGTACGTAATATCATCGATTTTTAATCGATTTCACGTATGTGTCTTAAATCTATTAATACATGTTTATTTATTTATTTAGTTAGTTAGTTGTAAAAAGTATGGTACTTTCTCGTTCAAGAGCATTTTCATCGGAAAAATAAACACTGTGTCGCAATAACGAATAAAACCTACATTCTTGAAATAATATCTTAACAGATACTTCATTAACGAATATATCAAAGTCCTAGCTTATGCAGGCGAACACATGATGCTTTAAAGTATTTCTATGTGAAAAAAAAAAATAAAAAAAAAATAAAAATATTAAAAAATCATGTAACGAACGATCGAAATGTGTTTTCTGTATTCATCAGCAATTTTATCAAGAGAAATTAAAATCAATTCATAAATATCATTCTAATGACGAATCGAATTATAATTTCAAAAAAATGTTATCAACGTGAGAACGATCGCATCGTATCGCACTTACCACGATTTATGAATCTGCCGGTGAACACTTATATTTAATCTCTTATAGTATTAAATATAAAATAATTGCTGGTCGGTAGCATCAAAATTGTTCAGTGGCAAGAATTCATTAATACTATAACCTCAAAGTAGCGATACATCGAGGTATCAAACTTTTGATTTCATTAACGTTCACTTAGCTATACCATGGACAGAGATAAACCACAAGTTTGTGCACATCAGTAAAGGATTCACTCCAAAAAGTCAGCTACCTCTGCCAATTCCCTAGCTCGCGCCTGTTCGTGTGCCCAACGATCCTCTGCGAGCTTCTCACTGACACCCCATTTGTCATGATAAATGCGCTGTCCGCAAGTTGGACATTTCTTACCCCCTAGCGAGAGATAAAATGTATAAATTTGATAAAAACACTGATACCGTCGATCGATAACTATGGAACTCACCATGGAATGGCGGTGTCTTCATGAATTTTAGGAGGCATTGTAAGTGAAACAAATGACTGCAATATAATCTTTCTACATGAAGATTTGCTTTTTCGTCTGTTACTACTTCTTTTGGATTCGCCGGTAAACAAGGTATCTTGCACAACTGACAATTTTCTGTGGGCAATGTTTTCACTGATCTGTAAAAAAAAAAAAAAAAAAAAAAAAAATATAAAAATTCGTTAATGAATCTCATAAAAAAGATTGATCTTGTAAATATACTCGCTGCAAAAAAATTAACTTACTTTATAAGAAAGGAAATGACGACTTCTAAAGAGGGAGAAGGTGCAAAGGATTTTTGCTGAGCTCCTGTCTGCAATGGTGGTTCCACGCATCTTCTACCTAATTCTTTACCTTGGCCCAAAAAATAACGAGAAAGTACAGGTGGAAAGTTCGCCTCCGCGTCTCCTAGACTGAATTGAAATAGCAATTGGTGTTGTACAACGTACAAGAGCAATAGAGAAGCACAAAATAAATCAAAGTTAAACCTACTTTATGCAATTAACTGGATAATCGTTCGGTACTTCTATCTTAACTTTAAAATAATACAATCCTTGTTGAATTCTTAGTCCAATGCTGGAATTCTTCTGTTTCAATTTAAACTCGTCTTGCTCTTGAAGCAACTTTTTTATGGATGAGATCTCATCATAACAACAAATGAGCGGATTCTCTTCAATGAAATTACGAATTAACTTCAAGGTCGGTAATACCTTTAGAAAAATACTTCATGAGTACTTAACGTTAAACGATACAAAGAACGCTATCTACTGATCACAGATGGCAGTACGAGATACCTGAGCTTTTCCCAACAAATTTTTGCACTCTTTTTCGCAAACGTCTGTTAATTTAGCAAGTAATCTCTCCGACAAAGTCTTACTTTTAAGCTCAATTAAAAGTGGAACGGACGGATAATCTTCTGGAAATTGAATGCACACGACGATTTTCTTGAACGCTGTCTTCCTACAATGTCAAATTAATCAAACTTAGAAAGAAAGATTTGTCCCAATTTAAATATATACATATATATTTATCTTTAGAAAATATCCACTTACGTTATTTCGACGCGAACCATAGTCTGCACACAAGAAATGATGCGGCTATTATCGACGACATTGTGACAAAGTTTTGATACTTCGTGCAATTCATCATCGATAAATCCCATGGACGAGAGCAACTAAATGTGTCCTAACTCAGACGATTATATATACACGAAGAATTACGTTATATCACTGTACCAAACTTGATACCATCGTAATGAAATAACAAAAGAACAACGACATAACCTCAAAATCGAGTTACATGAAATGTGAGATCGTTCTGCTGCGACGTAGAATATAAGCACCGATACTTTTATTACTTGATCGTAATAGCTCGTGTCACCTTACCAAGGTCATTCTCGCTTTTTTCCAAACGTTACCTTGTTTAACGTTATTCAACAAAAGAAGCTCGATAACGCGATTTATATTTCGTATATCACGTACGATCGATAACAAATCAATACGCAAATAATATGTTTCTACGTTCTAGAATTTAAATAGTTTCTACTTTAACAGTAATAAAATGAATTTCTACCTCTCTGTTTCTCCTCTCGTGCGAAGAATCTTCAAAATATTCGAAGAAATTAAGCTACGTGTTCTTGTATGTCGTCATGGCCTCTTTTGGCGCCCAACGATGATATATAAATACTTGAATAGCGAAACAATTCAAATTTTGGCGCGTCTTGTTTAATTACGCAATATTCTTATAGACGATTTATACGTGTATATAAAAATTACGCAAAACAGTTAATATGATCCATATGTTCGTGAAAAACGTTAGAAATAATTATTAATGATATACGTATGTAGAAAACGATTGAAACATATTTCGATATTCCTAAGTATCTTACTAAGTTATTCTTTCATTAATAATTATATTATCGTTAATAAAATATTATTCTGTATATGTATATATATATATAAATTATATCGTCGAAAGTATAACGAAACGAAAAGCTTACGACGTCGTTACGTCGAGGTACTATAGTAGACTGATTAGGTTAAGCCAAGCGAGATCGATCGTTCATAATTGTTTACACAAAGGTAAAGATGCCTTTATTCATTTCCTAGTACGTGTTCAATGTATAATACAAATAATAAACATCCGAGGTTCAACGTAACGTAATAACAAGGACCCTTTATTGTATACAAGTTAACAATATTAGACAAAAATACACAAAAAAAAGTGGGGAAGCAAATTATACGTATCTTCGAATGTCTACAGTCGATAACAAAGAAAGTGTGGTTATCGACGGCGTTACACAAGCGACTCCTATACTCTGCATGAAGCACGTGCGTTCAAGTAAATCTTATTAAGAGGTTATGGTCGACGAAAGTAAATACGTCGTTTGAAGAAAATCCAAAGAATTTATAATTCTTCGTTCAGCAGAATTACACGCAGAATTATATCAAGATACTACCAATTAGAAAGACGCGATGGAAGTGATTATAACGAGTGATAATGTCGCCGAAAATTGGAGTGCAGCAGCTTGGGATCCAAATACAGGATCTATTTTATCTACTTACAAGCACGCAACACCTATCCGAAATCACACGTTACAAGTTTTAAACGACTGTTATTTATTAGGTGCGGATTCAACGAAACCTCGACTTCACATATGGCCGTTAAATAGTCAAAGGCCACTGTCTAATATCAGATTGACGATGCCGGGTAAAGTGTCCGCATTAACGACGACACCGGATGGTTCTTACATCGTCGCTGCGATTAGTGAAAAACTATACGTTTGGCAGTTTTGCAATGGCAGATTATTATCAATAATAACGCGTCATTATCAAACAGTGACTTGTTTAAAGTTTACCAAAGACAGTTCAATGTTCGTGAGCGCTGGAGAAGATGGTTTGATATTCGTTTGGTCTTTGTTTCGTGTTATAAACGAAGAACAACAAGCTACGGCCCTTTATTCGTTTTCTAATCATACTTTGCCAGTAAAAGATCTTTACGTTGGCCATTGTGCTCCACGTGCTAGGTTATGTTCCGTATCATTGGATCGTACAGCGAATATTTACGATCTCAATGGCGGTATACTCCTTGTAACTCTCGTATTCGATCTACCATTAACTTCGGTTACCATGAATACGAAAGAAAGCGAATTATTCGTGGGTTGTACGAACGGTGTGATCTTTAAATACAATTTACACGAACCACCACGAGGTATCGAACACCATGTTAAATCGAGAACAAACGAGGAAGGCGACGACAGCGCCGCTTATCGTGGCCACGAGTCAATCGTTGTTTCTCTGTCGGTATCTAACAATTGTCACAATCTACTTTCCGCTTCCATGGATAAAAAAGTACATCTTTGGGATGTGCCCAGTCGTCAGATTCTCAGGACTTTCGGACACAAAGGACAAATAACTTCGGCATTTTTTACTAAACGTTTCAACAATTTTCAGATACACGATCTGAAGCCTAGTTTAAAGATTCAACCCTTGCAAAGGGTTTTGGAAGACAACTCGAAGGAGAGCGTTATTGAAATTATCAGACAAGGACGAGACACGTCGGATATTTTAAATTTCGATTCTTACGTCGAAAAAGAATCTATTCGATCGGAAATAGACGACCATGCTTCTCGTAAACTCGAAAGTGCGATGGAAGAAATTGAGAAACTTAAGATGATCAACTCGGCTTTATACAAATACAGCGTTGAACGTGTTTTACGTAAATCCACGAGCGATCGGAGTAATCAATAAGAATCGTTTTTACAAAGGAAGAAGAAAAAAGAAAAAAAAAAAGGAAAAAAAATTATCGTTTGTAAAATAAGAAATAATAAAAAGTGATAAAATCATTTGATAAGGAAATTATTTTTTTTCAGTTCTTTTTTCTTTTTAAAATTTCTTTTCCGCTTGATAGAAACTGTATAGACGTTAGAATTTGGAGTTTTGATTAGTATCGAAATATAAGGATTACTCGAGATGTAATACCCAGATTCGTCTGCTTTTAATGAGTTCGAGATGAGAGAAAAGGGTTCTCCCTTTCTCTCAATTTAACCAACTAATATTTCATTTATAAATAATTTCTATAATTACGTGTATTACTCGTAGAAATGAAAAATGTCTATCGTTACTTCGTTCAAAGTATCATTAATTTTACGAATCGACGTACGTTTCGTAATAAAAAAATATCTATATATATATACGTGTGTGTCTTAAAGAAAAATAAAATCCTTGCGAAGAACCCTCATTTTAAAAATAACATTGATTTACGTATCTTGGTGAAGAAAAAAGAATAGAAAAAAAAAGCACAAGAAAGAACTAAGTTCGCACGAGTTATTGAAAGTAAAAAAGAAGGTCATATTGCTACTGGATGCAACGTTTAAGCGTTATATACGATCCCTTATTAACGTCGTTTTCCTATATCCTTTGTATTTAAATTAACTAAAATTTAGATGCATGTAAATGAAACGATCGTAGACAAGAAGAATAGTGTTTTATAAGCAAATTATGCGGGCTTAACGATAGCTCTGACAGGTTTGCATGTAAATTAATCGTTCGACTTTGTGTGGGAGTCAATAATCAATTCCAATTAATTTTTTTCTTTTTTTTTTTATATCCAATCTTATATCGATAAATACTCTCGAGATCAACTCGATCTATCGCTGATCGAGTTATATATGTAACCCGATAAAAGAAAAGGTTTTAAATAAAAAAAAGTTTAACCGATCAATAGATCGATAGATCGATCGGATCGAAAATGATTGATAAAAAGAAGAAAAAATGATCGTCACGTCAACTAGATTAACGAATCTCAAATAAGTATTCACTAGGGAATATATCGATGGGGATATGTCACGTCTATTACAATAATAATACGTTATAAGCTGTCGTACAATCATAGGGTCACGCTTTATATAAATCTACATGTGATCCGATAAAATGACGTAATAGCGCCCTGATTTTACCTATGCAACATCTTTCGAAAATATATCGGAACGTCAAAAAAAAATCATGATACTATTGAAATCGATCTATCATCGAAATACTACGATCTTCAATGCGATATTCGATAATTTTTTCTTTTTTTAATTTCTTTTTTCCTCTCTTTTTTTTTTTTTTTTTTTTTTTTTTTGAAACGTTTGAAGAAAAATAAAAGAGAAAAAGGGAGGAGAAACATCATCTATAGATCCTATTTCTAGATAAGTCGTTTATCTCGAAGGAAAATTAGATTCTTCTGGGAAATCGATTAATCGTTAAATAAAAGGATTGAAATTAACTTTCGAGTTTCTCGTTTGGTCTCGATTATACTTGTCACTGACGAAGAAAGAAACGAAAAGGAAAGAAAAGAAAAAGAAAAAGGAGAAGAAGAGAAAGAAGAAAGAGGAAGGAAAACGAATATATATTTATCGACTAGAAAATGAAATATATTATATTTTCTGGCGTAGGAATAGAAAATTATAAAAATGACAGTTCGACGGTGGCAAAAGAGAAACGTTTTATCGTTTCATACACAAACATTGTTTCTTATAGACGCACACACGCAGACGCATAGAGAAAAAGAGAAAGAAAAAAGGAGAGATACGGATAGAGAGAAAGACATAGGGAGAGAAATTTTTTATTAAATTTACATTATCGTTTTCGGTACGTCGAGTTATAAAATCTCACGTAGAAAAGTCGAGAAACGTAGGAGGAACGTGTTTATGGTGGTTGAAGTCGAAGGAAGAAAAGGAAGGGGTTGTTGAGACGTGAGAGAAACGCAACAACGAAAAGGGGGTGGCAACCCTCTCGCCAACAGGACGGAGGCGCTAGGTATAAAATCGGACGGGAGATACCTCGAGACATCCAGTGTCGGCGCGTTTCCACGCTCTGCACCATCTTTTCTTCTTCGGATATTTCAAAGAAGACACGACTCAAGAACAAGAGATAAAGAAAGAGAAAGGATACCTTCTTCTCCATTATCAAAATGTCCGATCATCGACCATTTTTCGTTTTGGTCCTACTGATACTCGCAGCCTCCTTCGATCGTAAGTTTTGAAAAACGTTTCAAGACACGAAAAAAAAATCATGAATTTCTAAATATATATATAGTATGTATGGCAAATGTAATTATGGATAATGTCATTGTGATAATTCCATTCTTATTTGTTTGTTTTTTTATTTTTCTTTTTTTTTCTTTCTTTTTCCTTTTAAGAAAAGATCAAAGAAATATCAAAGCAAAATCTTTTTTCTTTCGATTTATCAAAATAACGTTCGCTCATCGTATTAATATCTTTTTTTTTTTCCTATTTCCTTCTTCTCTTTTTAATTTTTAATTTCCCCATCGGTACACTCCGGAGAAAAAAATTCTTCGAATTTCAATGTTAAAATAACTGTAAATGAGAGGATTCTCTGATGAAGTTTTTTTTCTTTCCCTCTCTCTCTCCCTCTCTCTCTCTTTATACAGAACATAAACGCAGCCAACAGTAAAATACGATAATTTCTTTGAAACGAACATAAAAACTTTCATTTTTCTTTTTTTTTCCCACTCTCTGTCTCTCTCTCTCTCTCTCTCTCTCTCTCTCTCTCTCTCTCTCTCTCTCTCTCTCTCTCTCTCTCTCTCTCTCTCTCTCTCTTTATATATCTCTTTGTACGATCTTATAAGTTTACATTATACGGCTAATATCTTGCTTTATATGATTTTAATGGAGGGAAAAATAAAAGATGTACTCTTTTTTAACGCGTTTATCTCTGAGAGTCGTGGAATAGGAATATAACAGGCTTTTCACAAAAGAATCGTTTTTGTTGTTGTTGTGTAAGGGCGAGTGGGTGCGCGCGAGTCCGCGCGCGAAGGCGGAAGAACGCAAGTTTCAAATGTATTTTCACAAAGGATTCTCTTTACCTGTCTCTCTCTCTCTCTCTCCCCCTCTTTCTCTCTTTCTATTTCTCTTTTCGTTTTAAAAGGATAAATCATGGAGTATTGCCGAGGTTATTCTATTGACGGACCTCAAGAATCCACATTCGATACAGTTTTCGCTTTGTATGCTTTCTTACTAAAGAAGACGACTATTCCTTTGTGGTTTGGTGTGCATTTATGTACTTGTAAGCATCTTCCTCTCCTTCTCTCTTTCTCTTTCTTTCTTTCTGTCTCTCTGTCTCTCTGTCTCTCTATGCACGTTATTTCAATATTTGCGATTGAGAAGAGAAACGCTCAAAGGTTCGTCCATTTTTATCTACGATCATGCTTCGATTTCTTTTTTGTTTTTTTATTTTTTTTTTTCTTTTCCTTCTTAGTAGAAATATCTTCGTATTTAATCGAAGAGTTTTTTTTATAAATAAAATTTTATTCTTAATAATTAAGCTGTTCACTTTCTATGTATTTTTTTTTCTTTCTCTCTCTCTCTCTCTCTCTCTCTCTCTTTTTTCTCTATGAAAGTTATCCTATTATTCACGATTCAAAGGAAACGTTCAAAGATTTATTTATCATTATTTCCGATTTTTAAAAAAATTTTTTTTTCGATATACATAAATATCTTCGTATTCAAGCGAAGTGGATCCCTCCAATTAATTTCATTTCTTAATAATTTAAATTATAAATATCGAGAAAATTAATTATATCTTGTGTAATAGCTTCGTGTAGATCTTCGACGTTATGTCACTATTTTATGAGTTCATCCAACCTTCGTGGTAACAATCGGAACGTCCAAGCGAATCGCGGAGTCGAGTAATAGAAAAATATAAAAGGCAATGTGGGCACAACATATGTAGTTTCAATCTGTTGCATATTGATCGACAATAGAAGTGGACTTTAATGTAAAGAGAAAAAGAAGGAAAAAGAGAGAGAGAGAGAGAGAGTCGAGAGAAAAATTGTAAAATTCATGCGATTTTATATCTCCTACGGCGTTCGATGAAAAAAGAATGGGAAAAAAAAGTAAAAAAATGAAAAGAAAAAAAAATTTATAACCGCAACGTCGAAAAATTTCCAGAATAACACATACACGGATACTCGCATTTCTATCCTATTTTTGTGTATTTTATCGTACGTAGATTCCTTTCTCAATCAATTTAGCTACATTTTGGTGAAATGAAACGGATCGCTTAGAGAAAAAGAATTTAATGATTCGAAAGCGTAAGACAAATAAACCTTGTGCCAAGTTAATTTCACTGCTCGGAGCTCGTTAAATAAAGGACCCTAATTAGACGCGAGTATCTTATTGACCTACTTTGATACTTTGATGCTTATAAATGAAAAATAAAAAAAATATATATACATATATGAGAGAAATTAAAAAAAGCACAAGGATAATTTACTATATTCGTAAATAGTTTTTTTTCTTCCATAAAAAAAAAAAAAAGGAAAAGAAACAAACACTCACATACACACATGTATACGTACGCATACACGCAGAAGGATAATGATTACTAATTCGTGACTAAGCTCTAATTCTCATTCAACTTTTATTAGTTAGTCATTCTCTAACGAAAGAAATAAAAAAAAAAGTTAATGATGAAAAAATCCCTACTTAAATTATTACAACGTTATATCTACATATTTGTTTAGATGTTCGAAATGAAAAAATCAGCTGCAGTCGTTCGTCGGGATTGGTCCCTTATCCAAGAACCGGAAGAAGCTCCGAAATGACGGATTTCCATAGATCATCTCGTACATCTGGTCTCATCCATTATCCCCGTGTTGGACGATCGGATTTACCGCTGTTCTACATCGGTGCTAATCGTAAAAACGATTTAGGATCTACCATCGATTTAGAATTTTTTCCAGCGAGCGGATCGGATATGGATTCGATCTATGAACCCGATTACGAAGGTAAAACGTTTATAAATTTAAATACCTAAGCAATTTTAAGACAAACAAAGATAGATAAAATAGATCTGTAAATGGACAAATAAGATAGATAGAAAGAAATATAGAATAAAAAAGAAGAAAGAAGAAATCGACTTTTTTACATAAAATTTTTTCGACAGAATTTCGTCCAGGATTAGCTACGATCGCGAGACAGGTGGAGAGAAATTATCCAAAGGAAAAGCACGACAATTCACGATCGTACAATCTCGCTTCACATGGTACGTATAAGAGAAAAAAAATGATATATGTATATATACATACATACATACATACATATATATATATATGTATATGCACATAAATGTATCGATTTACTTATATCGCGAGAATGGTCCGCGAGCTAGAGAAATGCACTCACGGAATTAATCTTAGCACGTTACTGGGATGTTACCTGGCAATATGGCAAATCCGATACACGGGCCTTCACAATTTAGTAGGCAATTAAGTGTTCCTAGTGGCTAATGTGTGGTACGATAAATCAACTTAGGTCATTAGTTTCCATACTACTATCCGAAAGCGCATTCTCCGTGGGCTTCGTTCGATCCCCTCTTTCTCTTTCCCTCTCCCTCTCTCTTTCTCTCTCTATCTATTTATCTATCTATCTATCCATCTATCTCTTTCTCTCCTACTCAGGATGTTCGCTATCATCGCGTGACTTCTCTGAATAGGATCATTAGACATCGTTACCGAAAGCATGTCGAGCCATCAGTTTTGGTGGATTGTTCTAAATGAAGCTTTTCCTTACATTTTTCATCGATTCTTTTTGTATCAACAGGTTCTCACAATCGTCAAGGACAATTAATGATGACTGTACCAAGAATCGGAAGGGATATTAGCGATCACGACCGACCTACGAATCTCCTTTGAGTTTATCCTATGAGAGATTGAGATTAATGACACGAAGAAAAGGATAAAGAAGGGAAAGTAAAAAACAAAAACAATAAGCAAAAAATAAATTTAACGGATGAAAAATAAGAGTCAAATTTTAAAGAATAAAAAAATGTGACGTATAAAAATCTACATCTATTCTTCAGGACCGAACTTACCTCGTTGTCTTTTCTTTTTTTCTTTCTTTCTTTTTTTTTCTACTCTTTTCTTTCCTCTACTCTTTTTCCTTTTACCCCTATTGCTCGGAACTTCTAATTTACATCTATTCTTTTCTCGATGTATTTTATCCGAGTAAAATACATACACACACAGACACGCGATAAACTCGCAAACTTCGTTCGTGAAACAATGGTGTAAAAACCGTATGTGGAAAAAAAGTTTGCACGCTTTTATAGGAACGTGGTGTACACGTTGTATTATATTCCTGTTTCTTGTTCTTTGTCACTGTAATTCAATAAACTAACATGCATATATGCGTATGTGCTAAAACAAAACATAACAAAATTATTATTAATGAATCAATGTTTTCATTGAACGATATTATTGTCGTACGAAATGATATTTATTATTTTTTTATTATTCAATCTCTCTCTCTCTCTCTCTCTCTCTCTCTATACATATGTGTGTGTGTGTGTGTGTATATGTGTACTTTCTATATATATACACACACACTCCGTACACGTACTTGTTAAATCAATGAAGAAATAAATTACGTGTCGAACGAATGAAGGAAGAAAAGAAAGAAAGAAAGAAAAAATTGACGATATAAATTAGACCATTCCTCAATATTATCTATGAAAAGAAAAAAAAAAAGAAAAGAAAAAGAAATAATACTGACAACAAATGATGAAAAAGGTATTAAGACGTCGACAAGTCGGGCGGTATATAAAATTCAATCGTTTTATTAATTGACAAAGTGTTCATAATTAATACCGATGTAATTCCACGTGAGCTTCGGACGCGAATGCACGTGGACTTGACACCGAGACGCGTCTCGTAATGCGTGTTACGTAATAACAAATATGTACACACGAAGATTATGTAACAAACTAGTGATATACTTTGAGAATGAATGTAGGGTGGGGTGGGTTGGGGTGGATTGGGAAAGTAGATGGGCGGGTGGATGTACGGTATGCAAAGGTACAAGAAAGAAATAATCGGCCGTGAAAGAAGGAAAGATTTACTTCTTGTTTCTTTTTCTTTTTCTTTCGTTCGTCACGGTTATCGATTCGATCGATGAACTTCGTTGAAGGAGGATCCGCGAACTATGTACAAATGTCTCATCGTCATTTTCGGAGACATCGACGTCTAAAAAGGAAACTTTCTCTCTCTCACTCTCTCTCTCTCTCTCTGTGCTTTTTTATTTTTTTGCTCTCCTCTGTTTTTTTATGTAATTCTTTTTTTTCTCTTTCCTTTTCTTCCCTTTATCTTTTCTTCTTTCATTATCCCTTTGTCATTTGGATTACGAGATATTCTCGGGCACTCACGCAAGCAGGCAAGGCGGGCAGACAAGCGGACAGACAGATATTCAAAATTCAGAGACAGGTGTCAAACCGACACCTAGCTAAAACTGCTTCTTTGCTGGTATCCCCAGCTCTTTTACAGTCTCTGTCCTTTTCAGTCTCGAAAACACGTCACAACACGGTGTTCTTTCTCTCTCTCCCTTTCTTTTTATTCTTTTTCTGTTTCTCATGGGCGACGAATCAGGTCGAAAAGTTCTCTGTTCGTTCTCGTCTAACGCTAGATCAGCCTTCGAGTCTCTTTTATATCGGCTGAGTGTTAAAGGAAAGAGAGGGGAAAAAAAAGAAGAAGAAAAAAAAAAGAGAAAGAAAAAAGAAAGGGAGAGGGGGAAAAGAATCCACGCAGCCGAGAGATGCATCGAAACTATTAACGCGAACGATCTCGTCTTTTTTCGATCGAAACGTATACGGGAGATCTATGCGGATCTACGATAGATTTTCTGGTTTGACTTCTTTTTGTTTCTTCTTTGTCACGAAGTCTTTTTAAAGAGAGACAAACTCGTGCGGCGGTTGAATGATCCGTGGCGGTGGAGGTGGCGATAATCTCAAATCCACGTCGGTCAGGGAGAACGCGGAACTTCCATTGGCAGTGACCCTCGGGCCCATATTGTCGTAAGGCGAACCAAGGTCCGTGTTGCGAAGGGCTCGTCGAGGAAGAGTCGCGAAACTGGATACACAGGGGGTCGATGGCAACGCAGCGACCGTGCTCTTCTCGGTGACGCCGCTGACAACACCATGGACGGGTATGTCGAGTAGATCGGGGTAACAACGTTCCGTCGAGTCCTGCGGCAAAGATACGGAGATGAAGATGTTGCCGAAGATGCCGGCTGGTAGGACGCCCGTTGTAAATTCTGGCGGCGGTGGGGGAAAACCGGGGGCACATGGAATGGCACGACACACGGCAGTCGAATTGCTTATCTCCGGTCTGAGTCTTTCGACGGTCACCGTTGCAGCTCCCATGTGATCACAGATAGAAACACGCTCGGCCAGTTCAAGGTCACCCGTACTACATGCCTCGGCCAAACTACCGTGACCGCTGGCGCGATCGTTCGCGCTACCAGCCGTCGTAGTCGTCACCGACAGATCCAAAAGTTTCTTTTCCTGATCCCCGAAGCTCGTACTACCTTGGAGTTTGATCTTCTCGCGTTTCCCGTTACGACGGGAGCCACCGCACAAGCAGAAAGCCAAAAGAATGGCCGAAATGGAAGCACCAAGGGCGGCCGCACCACCACCCGCCAGACTGACCCAAAGCAACCAATTGTCGCTCTGGGACAAAGTCGGTGCGGTGTAGATACGTGGTATGGCGACGCTTACCGTGTCCCTAGCGAGACCCGCTATGTTCTTCGCGAAACACGCGTACTCCCCTGCGTCACCGTCGCTAGCGTTGTAAACCGTTAAATTGCTCCACCTGTCGGTGGTTCTCTCGGATTTCTCGTTGTAGGCGAGATTCGTGTCCGAGGATACGTGAGATACGTAAGTCCCTACGTACGGCTGATCGGAGATTCTCGTTGCGTTCACAGGACCACCGTTGAGTTGCCACCAAACTTCGGGCTCCGGGTCTCCGGTAGCCAAACACGCGAGACTCAAGTTACCATTGCTTTCCTCCTGTATCGTATTGGCCAATACAAATACCTCGGGCTCGCAAGCGAACTCGACGGGCTTTACTTCTTCCCATCTTCGACCTTCCAACCTCTGTGGCGTTGAACACAACTGCGGCACGGAATACAATTTGCTCGGCGTCTCAGGTATAAGCCAAGTACGAAATCCTCGTAATCTGCAGTCGCAACTCCAACGGTTACCGTCCAAGGTGAGAGTCTTGAGACGAGGTAAACTCGATATGACCGAAGCTTCCAAGTACTCGAGTTCGTTGCCATCGAGTTTCAAAGACTCCAAGCCTGCGAGTCTCACGAAGGCTTGCCCGTGTATATCGGTCAAGGAACACCTCTGCAACTCCAAATTTCTGAGGTGTTGGAGGACCGGAAATTGATGGCTCTTGAGGACGCCCAAAGGATTACCGCTGAGTATAAGAATCCTGAGCCTCTCGTTACCGAGAAAAGTGTCCGGATCTAAGCTTCTCACGTGATTGTCCGAAAGATCGATTTCTACTAATATCCTCATGTCTCTGAACGAGTCCGCGTGAATCTCGTGAATCCCAGCGTTTCTTAGAAAGACCCTTTGGAGATTCAACAGACCGGCACGTTTGAAGATCTCCGATTGGAGGGCTGGTATTTTGTTGCCCGACAGTTCCAAAACTTGCATGTCTGGATCCAAGGAGGCTGGAAGCGACGTCAAACCGGCGTCCGGACAGAGAGCAGACTTTTTTCCGGACGTCCACTTGCATCTGCAGACAGCAGGACAGTCCGTCCAATCCGGAAAAGCTGCCGCTTTCGAGGGCAAGGCGAAACTTACGACGAGTAAGAAGAGGGCGAGTAATATGCGCCCTCGTAGAGGGTGTTGCCTTTTCACTAACATAATCCTCCGGCAGTTCCTTTCTCCGCGGTGTCTGCGATCGCCTTACTTGTTGTACGTTAACGTCGATCGAAGGACACGGTCAGCCGACCGTCGATATTCTTCGATCAGCTCGGCAAGGACGAGCCTGAAAAGTGCCAACCAAAGAAAACGATGACGAATGATTATCGAAGGAAGTTATCAATCGGTTCGATCGATCAAAACGATAACGATTTCCCTATAACTAGTAGGACGATCAGTAAATCGTAAATCGGAAGCCGGTGGCCGGATTAGAAACGAGTAGATGAGGGAGAAAGTAAAGAGAAACGAAAGAAAAGGAAAGAAAGACAATAAATCCGATAACACGATATCGGCAACCGTAGAAACGTACATCTTCGATAAAACTATTAGAGAAAAACTATCCTCTCCGCTATTAGAGTTTACTCTATTCTTCTTCCATTGCTTTGATTATTTTCACTATGCCTCTCCAATTATGCGGGAAAATAAAGGGTAAAATAACGCGTATCGGTAACGAAGCGCCTTGTTCTTACTTTGTAAGAAGAGTGTTTCCCTTGGGCACGGCTAAACATGGTCTCCACGAATCTGAAAGAGGCCGTCATGCTTGCGTGGACGCTTCCATTGTTTCTCAGGAGCTTTCATTTTGCCCACCGGTCCTTCGGGCATCGCGAGACTATTGTTGCCGGAGTCTTGGATTTCATCCTGATTAAGTAGACTCAATGCACGCGTAGACCGGAACTCGGCCTACTTTCGACTCCACGGATATATCCTTACGGCTTAAGCTGTAAAATAAGGAAAGGAGAGAAAGAAAGAGAGAGAGAGAGAAAGAGAGAGTTAAGATTAGCAACGATCTAACTTAGCAAGCGCACGTGACGTTAAGAAAAAGATAAAAAAACAAGGAAAAAATATATGCGGTCGAGGAAAGGAGGTGGGTGTACGAATTTTTCGATTATCAGACATAAAGCGTGAAAGCAAAGTCGTTACCTAATACGGAAGCAATCCGATTTCCAAAAGAACCACGGCGTTTCCCCTCTCTCTCGAGCTTCTCATGTTTCTACCCATCCTGTCCACCTTCTAGCCTTCCTGTTCGAGCACGTCGCCGCGTTAATCGCTTCACGCTTGACGTGGTTTTCTCGCGTCTGAGAATCACCAGTTAACTTTCAAACTCATCTCGCCTGTGAACGAAGGAAAATGTACACTCTGTTTATCGTCGACGAAACGAAGAGAGAGAAAGAGAGAGAGAGAGAGAGAGAGAGACAGATAGAAAAAAGTCACAAGGAAGACAAATTGTCTCTGTGTACGTGTATGCGTTCGAGATTGTGCGTGCGCGTGTGCCTGCCTGTCTGTTAAAATAGTCTCGTTTGGGAGTAACAAGGAGAAGAGAAAAAAAAAGGAGAAAAAAAAAGAGTTCTTTGACCTTCCACGTTGGAAAATGAGGAGTAACACACGAACGACGTTAGGTAACACGGTTGAATACGGACTCAAGGTAGAAAAGTTGCTCTAGGTTTTCTCCGCTCATCGACCTGAAAAAAATTGCAGGCGTTCGGGTCCCATCGGTGTGTCTAACAAGTGCATCGCCGATCGGGCCGGCCATCGACCGCAGCGCGACCGTTCCATTACATCACGGCTTGGTACTTGAATTAATGCACGCACACACGAACGAACTCAGAGTGCCGTTGTATCGCGCGCGCCCAACCAATCGCGCTCTCGCTTATAACCTCCCTCGAGCCTTAAAGACGAGCGTACAACGTTTCACTCTCGAAATTGCGAGCGTCGGGGACGATGATGCTGCGCAACCGTCGGTGAATCTCGCGAGAGATGGGAGCAGGGCGGTAGAGAGAGAGAGAGAGAGAGAGAGAGAGAGAGAGAGAGGAAAGGAGGGAGGGAGGGAGGGAGGTAGGGGGACAGGGGAAGAGAAAGAGAGAGAGAGAGATAGAAAAAGGAAAAAAATTTAATATTTCTCTCTCTCTCTCTCTCTCTCTCTCTCTCTCTCTCTCTCTCTCTCCTATTTTTATACACTCTTGTCAAGAAAATATCACAAAGGTAAAGACATAAGGATAAAGGATAAAAGATCAGGGATTTTAAAGTGGCAATTACTTTTTGTCTCGAAAGATGCACTTTCTCACACTCTATCACACCAAAAGGGAGACAGATCACCGTCAGAATTCTCACCGTCCGAGAATAATCGTGCGGTCGACGACGTACTCCCAGAAAAGTGGGAAAGCTCGTAACAGTAGAAAAAAAAGAAGAAAACCCGTGAACTAGCATCGGCGGATTTCAGGTCCGTCTTCCTTCTTAGTTTCCCGTCCGATCAATCAATCTTCTCGCGGCTGGAGTTTCGTGGCAGGCGACAACGACGACGACGCGACTCCGCGGGAATGGCGAGAGGCGTACGCGGGCTCCATGCTTTGAGAACGGACCAAGAGGGATCCGTCGCTTCCTCCATCGAGAATCCTCATCGTCTCTCTACCTGTCTCTCTGTAGAACACCGAACGGTGAGCCAGAGAGAAAGAGCGACTGAGAGAGAGAGAGAGAGAGAGAGAGAGAGAGAGAGAGAGAGAGGAGAAATAGAGAGAGATAGAGAAACAGATAGTGGCAAAGAGACAGAGAGAGAGAGAGATGACGAGGAGAGGGAGAAAGGGATCGAGTGTGTCACTGTCTATCTATCTATCTATCTTTCTCTCTCTCTTCTCTCTCTCTCTCTCTCTCTCTCTCTCTCGGTACGCGTCTCTTCTTCTTCGTATATGCGCGCCAGCCAGTATCTCCCTTCTTCTCTAACGATGAGAGAAAGAGAGAAGAGAAAGAGAGAGAGAGAGAGATCGAGAGATAGACAGAGAGTGGGAGATGGAGTGGCAGTCGAGAACGAGAGAGAAAGAGCCAGTGTCGTCGTCCTCCGGCAAAGGATTCAACACGGGGGTTGGCCGTACTCGAAGCTACTTTCGTAGTCACGACGAAGGTGAACTCTCACGAGAGTCGAAAGTTGCCGAATAATCCGTACGAAGGGTGCAGTCACCGCTTATTTTCAACGTTCGCCACGAAAGTCTGCAGATTTGCCGCAGCGGCCACCGACACGATGAATCTGTATCCGCGTATCCGAACCTCTCTCTCTCTTTTACATCCACTCCCGCTTCTCCTCCTTCCTTTCCTCCCCTTTCGTCCCTTCCCCACTCCTTCCCATCCTCTATATCTATCTCCGTCCCTCTTTTACTCCTTCGCACCTATCCACTCTCTCGAAATCCCCCACTCGCTCGGTTCAACCCCTCTTTCTCTTTCTCCTTCCCTCACCTTTTTCTCTTCATCCCCCTACTCCCTCTCTCTCCCTCTCTCTTCCTCTCTCTCTTACTCTCATGAATTTCCTTGCCGCATAGTCGTCGCGAGCAGCACCGTCGAATTCTCTTCGCTGCGTTCAATGAAAACCACCACCGCCACCACCACCGTCACCACCACCGTCACCACCACCACCACCACCATCATCGCCACCACCACCACCCTTGACTTTAGCCTATTCCACTCTACGAACCCTTCGACCTCTGCGACAACCTTTCAAACCTCACACCGATTTTGTCCTCCGCCAGACGTCGCCTCGAACGATCAACGAGGGCGGTAGCGATCGACGTTACCCCTTTCGCGTTACCCTCCTATCTTCGACTTATCTTAGCTAACGTTCTATCGGCCGTTCTATGTAATATTCTTTCCTAGGAAAAATAATCGATACGCGAACTCTCTGCAAGTTGGTAGCTACAGAGCCACCACCTCGTTCAGAAATGTCGCTGATGATGTTTTACCGACATAGTTGAGGGTGGTTGCGTCAGCTACGACTTCAAGACACCCCGTCGATGAGGGAGGAACTACTATTTCGTGATATAACGCTGATCTCTCTACGATCGATTTATCTCTAGTGTCGCACGTCCTTGATGGTATTTGGGTCAAGTGGAAAAAGAATAAGATTCCTTTTCACGCCGAATGGGACTTTGTACGAGGCTTCCTTTTTTCTTTCTTTTTTTTTCTTTTCTTCTTTTTTCACATTCCAAGACGACTTCCGATTGCGCGATCGTAAGATTACGTGTAGGAGCTGAGCGACTACTGTTCTAAATACTTATACTATTTTTTTTTCTTCTTTTTATTATTCATATTAATAAGAATTAATGAGAGAAAAGGAAATGATAAAAAAAGAGAAGAAAAAGAATTTGCTATACTCCTATATGTATATATGTATATATGTGTATGTACTTACATTATGATTAATCATAGTTACTTCGAATTGATCCATTCAGAGAGAAAAATCAACTAAACGAATTCGATTCTAATTCATATATGTGTGTGCATGCGTATGTGCAATCATGGTTCCAAAAGATAAATTGGTTTAGGTCTATAGGTATGTACATATCTACACGTAATGTCGTATGAATAGGTATGAGAGACGATTATTATCTAGGATAATTGCATAATATGCAGAAACGAGAAAAGTCCTCCTGCATATATTATACCCATTCTTATTTCTTATGTTAATTTACTAACTCATTCGTTTTTTTCTATTCTTTTTTTTTCTTCTTTTTTCTTTTCTTTCTCTCTTTCTTTTTTTATTGTTCGGTCAGTCGACGGTAGAGGGGAAAAAATAAAGAATGATCGGAGATCGAAATTCGAAAATGGAAAAGTCGCATGTTTTTTCGCGAGTCACATGCAACGTCACGAGACCCACGAGATTCCGATATGGAAATGAACTTTTATTATTGCTCTTTTTCTTCGCTAATTACACTCCGATTAAATCGAAGCACGATCTCGCATCTTCTTGAGAACAAGAAGAAGAAGAAGTAGAAGAAGAAGAAGAAGAAGAAAAAATTATAAAGAAGCAGCTTGCTCACGAACACGTAAATACGTATATATCTCTCTTTTTCTTTTCTTTTTTTTTCTAATTTTTTTTTCTATTCTTTTTTCTTTTTCTTTTCTTTTTTTTTTTTTGACACAAGGATCTTGCGCTTTTTCAAAGATTTTATTACAAGAATATAGTATAAACTTTCGTTCGATAAGTACGCACACCATAGCGCACGAATTTTTATACATATAATCGCATCTCTCTCTCTCTCTCTCTCTCGCTCTCTCTCTCTCTCTCGCTCTCTCTCTCGCTCTCTCTCTCTCTCTCTTTCACCCACTCACATTCCCGCGCAGAGGCCACGATAGTCATAGCTTCATATATAATTTTGTTATTTTTTTTCTTTTTTTTCTTCTGAATTTTTTGTTATCTTTTTTCTCCCATCTTTTTCTCTTCTCTCTCTCCCTCTCCCTCCCTCTCTCTCTCTCTCTCTCTCTCCCCCCCCCCATATCTCTCTTATTTTCTCTATCTCTGTCTCTTTTCTCTCGATAGTTTACGGTATATGTATAATAATATATTTTTTTATGATCTTTTACCTTATATCGCGCGTCTATTGTATTAGCTATAGGTAATATCTGTTTGTGTGTTACTCTTTTTATTTTTTTTCTTCTTTTTTGTCTTTTTTATTTTTTGTCCTTTTTTTTTTCTTTACTGGAAACATACTTGGCAAATTCACGTCTAATAAGTACAACGAAGCATTTTTATAATTGGTTTTTTTTTTCTTGTTTTCTCATTCCTCTTCCTTCCTGTATATACTATATATATATATCTCCTTCTTTTTATAATCCTCGAGCACAAAAGAGCTGCGCTCGTTTACTTCACCGTGGTCATGGTTTTCGTTCCATCATCGGTCGCCCATCAGCTTCGACGCCCTGAAACACGTCTCCGTCCGTCGTGCGTTTCAGCGCGTGCTTGCGTGCTTTTTGCGTGCGTACGTACGTGCGTGCGTGCGACACGTCTCTCACACTTTCATTCTCGCTATCTCACTCATTCTCATTCTCACTCTCTCTCTCTCTCTTTCTCTCTCTCTTTTTCTTTATCTATCTCTTTCACGCACTTATACGCGCACATACACACATGCACGTGCTTTCTATCTATCTTTCTTTCTTTCTTTCTTTCTTTCTTTCTTTCTTTCTTTCTTTCTTTCTTTCTTACTTTCTTACTTTCTTTCTTTCTTTCTTACTTACTTACTTACTTACTTACTTACTTACTTACTTACTTACTTACTTACTTACTTACTTTTCTTTCTTTTTCTTACTCGTACTCGCTTGCATTCATACGCACATTCATACATCCATCCATCCACCCACCCACCCACCCACCCACACACACACACACACATACACGCGCACACTTACACACACACTCTCGTTCTTTCTTCTCTGCGAGGACCACCGTCGCACGCGTGCAATTGATATGTCAATGGTTTCTTTCACAGCGAAGTTCCAGCTCGTCCGAGGGAAAGCGTAGTTTTTCTTTAACTTTTCTTATCTTTCTCTCTTCCTCCGTTCCTCTCTTTCTCTCTCTTTCTTTCTCTTTCTCGCTCTCACGTTCTCTCGATTGCTTCCTTGCTCGCTCGCTCGCTCGCTCGCTTGCTTCCTTGCTTGCTTGCTTGCTTTCTTTCTTTTTTTCTTTCTATATTTCCTTCCTTCTTTTAAAACGCATGACGTCGATCACCGTACTGCGTGTTGCTTAAAGCTCTCAGGGTTATTTCCAGCTGTTGGCTGAAAAAGATATGGACGAAGGGAAGCCGTCAGATATTGTTTGTCGATACTCCTAACAAATTTTGTTAATCGAACGGTCTTAAAGTGTAAATGTAACTTCATACCCGAAAATAATCTTTTACTTATTATTTATTTATTTTCTTTTCCTTTACTTTTCTTCTGCTTTCTTTTTGCGAGTGCTATTAATAATAAAATGTTACATTTACACAGTGGGACCATTAGCTTACCTTTGTAGTACAGATCCCTGTTCATCGTTGGACAATTTTTATGCCCTTGCTGAAAACAGAAACAAAAGTAAAAAAAAGAAAAGGCAAAAAATAAAAAAAGAAGAAGAGAGAGAATAAAGAGAAAGTGAGAAAAAAGTGGTCGAATGAATGAATATTAATCGATCGAAGTGTAGGAAAGGGAAAGAAGAGGAGGAGGGAGGAAGAGAGAGGGAGGGTGGGAAAAAAGGAAAAACTCAAAACAAAAAAACGCACAGACACACACAGAGATACACACACACATAACAAGAAGATAGAGAAATTATCAATGAACGTACGAATGAATGAATAAGGGAAGAGAAGCTCGATAGAAATTATTCGTATACCTGCACGCTAAAATCGATGTTGGTACGAATTGGACGATGGTGGAGCGGTTGAATCGGTCTAATGTTGTTCCCCAGCTTCGCATTCGGATGTTTCATGTCACCCTGATACAACTGCCGCAGGGCATGGAGCTGCGATCACACGTGAAATCGGAAATGTGAAACCGTCTCTACTGGGGAGTCCCCGTTAAATGTGCTTTCGCTAGATCGATCCGCGTTTATCAATGCGTGCAGGAAAATTTAGTATATAGATGATAGATTCGTTCGCGCTTTTAAATTCTCGTAGCTAGAGAGAGAGAGAGAGAGATAGAGAGAGAGAGAGAGAGAGAGAGAGAGAGAGAGAGAGAGAGATTTTTCAAACGCGTATCCGGAACACGACGGTATTATTGGGAAAAACGTGCACACAAAAAGGCAGCGAAGTATTTGTTTCCCGGTGACGCTTTCGATGGATATCTTTTTCTATCTCTCTCTCTCTCTCTCTCTCTCTCTCTCTCTCTCTCTGTTTCTCTCTGTTTTTCTTTGTCTCTTCCTTTCTCTCTCTCTCTCTCTCTCTCTCGCTCTCTATGGAAAAGTGATTAACGATACTTTTACTTCGTTTGCGATGGAAATACTTATTTTCCATCTCGATTGCGTTCGTTTCGCCGGAAATGACGGGAGTTTAAAAAATCATTGGTGAAGAGAGGATCTGTAGTATTTTAGCAATTGCGCGCGCGTATATATATATATATATATATATATATATATATATATATACACATGAATACATACACACATAGATAGATATACGTGTGTATGGTAATCAACGAGAACGAACGAAAAATCGATCTCTCGACCAAGTAATTTGCTACCTTCTGTCTTTCTCTCTCTCCCTCTCTTTCTCTCTTTCTATCTCTACCTTTCTCTTCCTCCCTGTGTTCCCAGATACGAAGACGAAAATTACAGGGAAATCGAGAGAAAGAGAGAGGGAAAATACGAGTTTCCACGTCCCCGAATTTGACTATAGCAATCGATTTGGGAAGGAGAAACGACAGAATGGTCGATCGACTTGTACCGTCCTCTCTCTCTCTCTCTCCCTCTCTCTCAGAGGAAAAGACAGAGGGAAATAGAGATAGTGATAGGGATAGAGATAGAGGCAAAGAGGGAGAGAGAGAGAGAGAGAAAGAGAAATAGATAGAGAGACTATCGTAAATCGTAGACTATGCATGCGATTCTCACCTGCTGCTTCGTAATATATATCGGCTTGTTCAGTATTATCCACGTCGTGGTCTCATGGCAGGCTGGCATCGTGGTTGAACCATCGTACGTCATGTAATGCTTCGTGTCCGGTAGGAGATCGCGCACGACGAAATGTGTAATTTCCACGGCCTGCCCTGTGCAATTCGTTCGGTCGATAACGTCAAACATGCCACGTACGCAACACACCTACAACCTAACGGATTAGTATCGACATACCGAATACAGACTTGCATTCTGTTACACCCGTTATGCATGTGTCTGTGTATTTATATATATATATATATATATATATATATATATATATATACACATACACATATATATACGTATATTTGTTATATATGTGTATGTTTGTATTTGTGTATATATATATATATATGCATGTATATGTACATATCGAGCCCTTTCTCTCTCTCTCTCTTTCTCTCTCTCTTTCTCTCTCTCTCACATTCTCTCATCCATTCTCACATACATAGATACATTCTCTTCCCCCTCTATTTCTCCCACACTCACATCCGATCGAATATCTCTCCTTCCGACGAACGGACACGAAGAAAGCGTTTCGAATGGAAATCAAATGGCTTTCAAAGCGCTACAGGACGCGCCAATCGATTCTTTATGCTCCCTCGTTTCGTTGCCTTTTCTTTTGTTCTACATATACGTATATATGTATGTGTCAATGTATATGTGTATGTTATTTTCCCCCTCATATTTGCGAGTATAGGTAGTAGAATACGCATAGAAGTATTATTCTTGTACGCGTTTATTTATGGTAAAATGGACGTCTCTTTCTCTCTGTTTCTCTCTCTCTCTCTCTCTTTTCTTTATTTCATCCTCCATTTCTTTCTTTCTCCCTTGTCTTCTTTCTTTTGTCTCCTTCGAAATTGAACAATTTACGAAAGAGATAGATACGAAAAATCTTTCTCGCGAGCGATTTCTCTCGTGGACTTTGAACGTCCCTTGCGAATCCCCATTTCTTCTTCTTCTTCTTCTTCTTTTCTCTTTTCGTCTCCTACTTCTATTTCTACTTCTTCTACTTCTTCTTCTTTCTTCTTCTTCCTCTTTTCTGTCGCGACAAAAATATGAAGACGAATTTAAACTTGGAGACACAGAATTATAGGACGTGTAACGTTGAAATAGTTCGAGGCAATAAGGGAAGAGTTTTGCCGAGCTTCACGTTCTTTCCTATTCTCGAACAAACGTGATAAGAGTAGGGAAAAAAAACACAGTAGTTTTCCCTTCGAGCCATCTTCTATACATATACACATACACACACACATATATATATATATATTATATATATAAATATATATATAAATATATATAGGTACGCGTGCCTTATTTCTCGACAATTTAAAAAACCTGACGCGTCGCGCTCGTTTATCTCGTTGCGGGCTTACATTTAATATAAATACGTGTTCGCGCGCGACGCTATCGTAAAACATTAACAAAGAGAACGAACGTGTGCGCACTCTTACTCTTCTCCGGCAATATACATTAACGTGGAACAAGTTTACCGTTAAATAAATGAAATGGATTTTGATGTCTCCCTCTTTTTCGCGCTTTTCAAAGAGGGTGGGGGGAGAGAGAGAGAGAGAAAGAGAGAAAGTGGAAATAAAAAGCGTTTTCGAGAGCAGAGCTTGTCGTGCTCGGTACCATATAACTTCTGTCTAAAACGGCTTTTTCCGTATCTCCATCAGAAACAGAGAAATTCGCACGAGAGAATTTCAATAGGACATCCTGCAAGTTCTACTCGTGTATACGTATACGTATGTGCGAGTACGTGTGAATGACCCCGCCCATCCTCATAGATACACGTGGGTGGTGTGTGTGGCTGTATATGTTCGAGTTAGAAAGAGAGAGAGAGAGAGAGTGAGAGAATGAGAGAGAGAGTGTGTGCTCGAGTACCACAGTAGTATAAGTCAATTATTTCTTTTGACGAGAATCGCCAAAGTTCGGCTGAAAGTTTAATGGAAAAATCTGGCCAAAGTTTAAAATGACGTGGAACGACCAATGACGGCCGAACTGAATTATATTATTATTATTATTATTATTATTATTATTATTATTATTATCATTGTTGTTGTTGTTGTTGTTGTTGTTATTATTATTTTAATCCACTTATGTTTTTTTTTGCCTTTTTTATTATTTTTTCCTTTTTTCCGATTTTGGCCTTTTAACCGTTCTATAAACGAAATTAATATCTCTTACTTACTTCTATGCAGTATATTGGCCTGTGTACTAACTTTTAGGAATTAGGACATGGTTGTGAGTATTTTAAGTACGCGAAAGTTATCTACGTTAACCGTATAAAAAATTGGTTTTCTCTCTCTCTCTCTCTCTCTTTCCCTTTTTTTTGTTTGTTCGATAAAAAATAGTATAATTTTTCATTGATTACACGAGAAATAATAAGTTTTACTTTCGAGCTTGTATTATTATCAAAATCGAATATATATATATATACGTATATATATATAAACATAAATAAATACTATATACGTATGAGAGTGATTGAATTTAATTATAATAGAAATATAAAAGTAAAAGTAAATTTCGAGCACGTTTTTTCAGGTTAAAGTATTTCATCAAGTTTTAATCGATATTTGTCCGTTCTCTCGATTACGTTTTATTAACGTAACATAAAGTATACGAATAAAGAGAGAGAGAAAGAAAGAGAAAGAAAAAGAGAAAGAGAGAAAGAGAACAGACGCGCGATCTAATCACGCGTATCCGTAATTCCTTACGCGTCCTCAGCGTCTTCTCACCTCCATATTTGATTTGATCCAGTTGTTGGGTAAACGTTCTCAGTTGTGGGTTCGACAGATCTCCTACCTGAAAGACAACCGAGAGGTGTCTATCACGTATCGCATATTCTGATCACAGCTTCTCCATCTCCTCTCCCTTTCATTCTCTCGATGTCTCTGCTTACTCCCTTTCCTCTTGTCAGGCGACTATTAATAAGCGTCGACAACGAGAACGAGAGAGACAGAGAGAGAAAGAGAGAGAGAGAGAGAGAGAGAGAGAGAGAGAGAAAGGGAAAAAGAGAGAGAGAAAGAGAGAAAGAGAGAGGAAGAGATATAAAGATAGAGAGATAGATGAAGAGAAGAAAAAGAAAGATTAAACATGTACCTGAAGTAAAAGGGAGACTGCAACGATCCCTTGTGCTCTGTGCAAGGCATCCGAGAAATTGTTGTAAAGCTGGGAATTAAATCCGAATATTTGGAGCTATAACGAGAAAAAAAAAGAAAGGAAAAAGAGATATTTATATAAATATATATATATATATCTATCTACACATACATATATATATATATATATGTACACACACATTATATAAGGAAAGAATGAAACAGTAAGAATAGAGAAGAAATACAATATAAGAATGAAGATAATAAAAAAGGAATCCCTGGTATTTCGAGGATAAGAATAGAAAAAGCTTGTTTCGGAATACGGGAATACTCGTGCCGCTGAAAAGGTCGCAAAGGCACTCCTTTATTTCGAACGGGATCGCTAATCCAATTAATTTAATCGAACCGTATCGTACCGTTGAAGGAATACATAGGCGAGAGAAAGAGAAGGAGAAAGAGACAACGGCCTTTATTGCCCTCAGACACGAGACACGTTGCTTTCGACGATTTTGCTTTGCTACCTAAGAACCGTCTAATAAGCGGAAATGTCGCCTTCGGTAAAAGCTCAAATAATAAAGAGACGAAAAAAAAATATGTTGTCCGACGAAATACGATCGATTCGATACCCGTGATCCGTGCTCGAGTGTCGATAAACGCGACGTCGATAAAGCATCTTCTTCGAGCATCCTTTCCTTTTATTATTATTTTTTTTTTTTTTTGTTATTTTTTCTATTTTTCTTTTTCCTTTCAAGTAGCATTTTTTCTCCCTCTTAATCGCGTATACCCTATCTTCACGAAAACTTTTTAATCGACGCGTTATTAACGTAAACGAATAATATTATTAATCAGAATTCTGACGCAAAGAAAATTTCTATTATAATATTATCGACATTCATCGAAATCCTTTCGACGAAATTTTTTTCCGCGAACATTGTTTGCCCATCATCAGGATTTCCTTTAATAATTGATTTATCTACTCGATTCTCGTTGTTAGCATTTAACGAGGCAAATAGACGTCTTTAATCTTTACTGATCGTAAAAGCAAAATAAAAACGACGAATCATTTATTTAAACGGGAATATTTCCTTAACCCGAATATTATCGACCATTTAAAGAGAAATAATTTAACGATACGATCCACCTTATCGAATCGGTTTCAATGCACGTAATATTACATTCGTTGTAGATTTTAATTAAGAGCTCGTTTTTAAACGGTTCGATTCTCTGTCGGAAAATGGAGAACGGAGAACGGAAAAATGATATCAAGGTCGCGAGTCTTGGGATCGTAGTCGTCGTTATCGTCATCCTTGTCGTCGTCGTCGTCGTCGTGGTCGTCGTCGATGGTGATGGTCGTATCCGAAGGCGATAATTAGTCGTACATACCCTATCGATATATGTACGTATATATATATATATATATATATGTTTCTATGTAGACACACGTAGATCTAGCGATGGTGGAAGATGGGGAAATCGAACGTGCTTTCGACCTATTGGCACGAGATAGTTAGATGGATCGTTAAGCGAATAATACAATGAATCGAATACGGTAAACTACCCACCTCAGCGGGAAACGCGTGTCCATCGATAGTGTGCTCGCTACCAATGTGGTCCTCCAAGCCGAAATGCAAGTGAATCTCGTGGAACTGGTAGCGATAGCTGAGGGGCCCACCGGATATATTGACAGGATGGCGGGTATCGTTTTCGACCGCGAATACCACACTGTGACCGGTGTTTGCCAGGACTCCACCGACTTTGTGCTTGTCGAGGTGTAACGGCTGTAAGTTCGGGTCGAAGAGAAGTCTGTTCGGCTCCAAGTTAACCGGTGATTGTCGTCTCCCTTTGTTACAGAGCCACCAATCCGGATTGATGAGGCCCCAGAAGGCAGGACCTTTGAATATTGCATCACAATTAAACGTCTTACGTCTATTACTTCTCTTATATTATTTTCTTCTGTTCCTCCATCGATCCATCGTACTCCTCTATTTTTCTTTCGACAGGATCCATCTGAACGTTCATATTCCTAAAGGAGTTGCTCCGTTCGTTCCAAAAAGATTGACGTAAATATTATAAATATTCTCGATATTTTACAACGATAAATAATTTTCGAGTGTCTAGATTTAAACGTACGAGATCGATCTCCGAACTCGATTTTTAGACTGAGAGAGAGAGAGAGAGAGAGAGAGAGAGAACTTCGTCTATCGGCCTCTCGATGAAAAGCTGAACGAGGAAGGGTGTTTCGCGAGAGAAATTTATATCGCCGTCGCGATTAGAATCTACGTCGAATCTCGACTGTGAAATATGTTCTTACATTTATTTCGATGCTCTTTCGATATCTCTCTTTCCCTCCCTCTTTCTCCCACCCTTCTCTCTCTCTCTCTTTCGTCCACCAAAACGGAAATTACGTTCCATGCCTTCGGACGATTTTCTCATGGAAGAAAGCTACCACTCGATGTATTCTTGGATTCGATCGAATTTCTTCTTGACGAGGGACGTAGGACGAAGGAGGGGACTAGATCGGTCAGGAATGGGTTGCTTCTAGAAAGGGACGCAAAAAAAAATTACAAGAAAGTATAATAAATGTTGTCGCGTAAAAAAACTAGACGGTTTATATCTATATTTATAGATTTAAGATCTTTTTCTTTCTCTTTCCGTTCGGTCGAACGAAGAAGACGGTAAAAGATCTTATGTTGCTCCCGTGAAATCTATAAGTCAGACTTATCCCTTCTTGGTCATCCACGAACCGCACACAGCTCTTACTCGTACGGTCATCCCTCTGGAGACTGATTCGACGAGCACGATTTAAAACTTGGACAGAGTTTATCTCTAAAAGCCCGGCGACGGTCGGTAGGTATATAGGTATCCATGGAATTTATCATTCGAGCGTGTTCCAATTTTGAAGTCGCTACGAAGGGTGAAAAAAAGGATAAAAAAGAAAAAAAGAAGAGAGAGAGAGAGAGAGAGAAAAAATAGAGGGAACACGACGAACCCTTCGTGACGTCCTGTAATTACTTTTTTTTACCTTTTAGCGAAACGCGAACTCTACTTTAACAGAGAGAGAGAGAGAGAGAGAGAGAGATCGAACAAACGAACGAATGCAAAAGAGCAAAAGAGAGAGAGAGAGAAAAGAATGAAAGGAAGAAGGGCGAATATTAAGCGAGTTTACCGAACGTCCGAGAGCGAACATTACGCAGATCGAATGGCGAAAAAAAAAGCTCGATGCGGCGTTTACGTTCTCCGCGTGCTCGGTAAACCCGCGGACGTTTGAAAAATTTACTACGGATTCTATTTAATTGTTTCACTATCGAGGAATAGTCTTCGCTCGAGATTCGACTGCTCTATTCGAACTAGAAATAAAAAAAAGGGGGAGAAAAATAAAAGAGAAAAAAAAAGAAGAGAGGAGAAGAACTAAACTAGAAAAATAATATCGACTCACCTGAAATACCGTCGTACGTCCACCATTCCTCCCAGCTGACTGGTTTGGACTCTGAAAAATAGATGTAATTTGCCAAGATCTACATATTATCATTTCTATTATCTACTTTTATATATATTTATATACATACGAACGTATATACGTACGTACTAATATTTGGATATCGTTCTATGTTAGATGGTTAATAAATTAGATTGAAAAAAAGAATCAGAAGAGAGAAATTATTATGAAAACTGATATCCGGTGGAGACAAAATCGACGAGCTTGTTAAACGTGACCGGACGTTCACCGAATGTGTAATTAAGTATCTATTTTCTATTGGAGAAAGAGGGAAAGAGAAAGTAAGAGAGAGAGAGAGAGAGAGAAAGAGGGAGAGAGAATAACAGCGAGATAGAATAATTATAAATCTTTCGCAATATGATAAGGTCACAGAACATGACGTAGGGTTTTTAATAAAAAATTCATTAAATATCGTATATCGAATAGAAGGATCTCTCTCCGTTTTGCTCGGAATTAACACAGCCGTGTATTTACGTAACTACCTGTCGTTTTACTTCTCGCCATCTCAAATAAATCAGATTTAACTTACGTTAATACGGTTCGTTAGAGTTCAGGAACGATATCCAAACATAGCGAGTAAGGGTAAATATTCGAGGGCTCATAAATAAGACGTGTCTTGAAGAGCCGATAAAAGTTCGTGGAATACAGCGAGTTTCGTGACTCGTTAGTATTAATAATTAACGATTACCTTGTATCAGAACGACGACGAACACTCCCCAGACACCGAGGAAGATGGTACCGAAAGGAGCCATCCCTTGCGTTGTTCAGTTTTCGTCAATTCAACATCATTCGGAGGATCAGGTTCTGTTGGGGAAGAAAAAGAGAAAGAGATGAAATGAAGTGATCGAAGGAAGAAGTTTAAAGAACGAAAAATCGTAAGAGAGAGAGAGAGAGAGAGAGAGAGAGAGAGAGAGAAAGAGAGAAAGCTGGATGTGCTCGCGTGTCCCGTTCCACGTGTCTCTACGTCGTTCGAGAAAGTTTCGTGCGGGGCTTCAAGTTCAAGCTTGGTTCGAGGTCGGACAGGGTGCCAACGGTGGTGAATGTAAGTCAACCGGCCTTTCCCTTGCATTCTAACTTTCTAAATCGTGGAGAACTTCGCAAATACCTCGATAAGAATAACCACGTTGAGAAGACCGGGACTCCGTTCGTGCGGGTATGTGAGAGAAACGATATAGAGAGAGAGAGAGAGAGAGAGAGAGAGAGAGAGAGAGAGATTCAGAAGCAAAGTTAGGTGAACGTCTTCGATTTGACTGGAATCCCTTAGAAGAAATCTTACTTACGTTTATCCCTAAAGCTTCCTGTGTTTCTTCGGATAGTAGAAATCTCGTCGTCGCGGCACCGATAAAAATCTTACGACGGAAGGAAAAAGTGGGAGACGAAAAATTATTCGAAGAAAAAAATTGGAAAAATGTTTAAAAAAAAAAAAAAGAGAAAAGAGAAAAAAGATCTTTCTATCCTTTCCATTTTTTCTCCTTTTTCTCTGTCTCTCTTTTCTTTTTTTTCGCGAGAACGACGATGACGAGAAGAAAGTGAGAGTCCAGTGACCTTGATATCATCGAAGGAAAAGAAAGAGTTAAAATCTTTGCGTTGACTTAAAACACGAGCGAAACAATTCCGTGACTCCGTAGCCTCGAGCATTTTTCCTTCCTCGGCGTCGGCGTTTATCGTTTCGCAAAGGAAAAGAGAGAGAACTCGAGCATCGTTTTTCCATCGAAATATTATTTCGAATAACGATCTTTCCTTCACTCTGGAATAATCCTTCGTTAGTACGGCGAAAGTCCGGGTAACGAAAGCGCGATGCTTTCGGCTGAATAGAAGGAAATTCAATACGAACTTTTTCCCCTTTTCTTTCCTTTCCTTTCCTTTCCTTTCCGCTTCTTTTCTTTTCTTTTCCCTTCTTTTCTCTTCTCTTCTCTTCTCTTCTCTTCTCTTCTCTTCTCTTCTCTTCTCATCTTTTCTTTTCCTTTCTTTTCATTTCTTTCCTCATTCTTTTATTTTTTTTCACGATAGCCTCGTTAGACCAAAAGCGTGCGCCACGCACTCGACGGCTTTCGCGCTCCGTTGCACTAGCTACGTCTGAGATCTTTCGTTCTCTCTACGTTTCATCCTCGAGATGAGAGAGAGAGAGAGAGAGGGAGAAAGGGTGGAAAGACCATTTCAATGGGGCTACGTCTCTAACGTAAGCATACGACAACGACGAGTCTCTCTTTCCCACTCTCTCTCTCTCTCTTTCTCTGTCTCTCTCTTTTTCGAGTGGCTAACTATGCTACAACGTTCGAGTTAAAACAAACTCGCGATCGCAAGAGATTCTCTTTGTGTGAGAGAGTCTCTGAATTTGTTTTACGAGAAAAAGAAAGAGAGAGAGAGAGAGAGAGAGAGAGAGAGGGAGAAGCAGAGTGAGTGCTTTGTCAGAATGCAATCAATTTTCTTCGCTCTTATCAACGAGCAATACTATCCACGTACAACAAAGAAAACACGTATACGGAAGAATCGAGGAAGAGTTTCGATTGTCTCAAGACGAATCAAGGGAAAAAGAATGTCGAGAAAGATAGAAGTAAGTACGTCGTCGTCGTCGTCGTTGCTGTCGGAGTCGTAGTCGTAGTCGTAGTCGACAAGAAATAAAAGATAAATCTGCAGTCATCGCTGTCGGATTCGTCGCTTAAAAAGGGGGCGGGGTTCGAGTGTTACCCCCACTTTTAGCCATTCTAGAGTCCACTCCACCCCGTTCCACGAGGTGCACTCGAAGCGGTGTATTCTTAGGTCAGGAAAACTCAAGTAGGCTCGCTTCGGAAGTCGATCGATCGATGAGATCTTGTGTCGCCTCTTCTACTTCATCTCTCTCCCTCTCTCTCTTACTTTCTTTTCTTTTTGGTATCATTCGACGGAGAAGTCTCCGGCGTAGTCACGAACGAAGTAACGTCAGATACACACAAGGAAAATCTTTGCTAGAGGATAAGGAAAGGTAAGAGAAAATAAGAGCCCTTCTACGTCTCGTTGTACAACCGGAGTGCAATGACTCGACTCGAGACTCCACTCGCCGTTTCCGTTTTACACCAGAGCCATAAGAGAGTAGGGACTTTGGCTGATAAGCAATTTGCTCGAACCCTCCTCCCTTTTAGCTCTTACCAAGAAAGCGATTCTCACAGTGGCAGACACCGAATTCGAAAATTTGCCTACGCGGACTTCCCTCGATGGGAAATCGGACGGACGGCAGTTAAGGGGTAAGCCGATGATCCGTAGAGAAGGGCGAGCACGACTCGAGACTAGGAAGGCTCGAGCGTTCCCACGAACAATAACGGGGGAACGATCCTACTGCGGAGTAATGGTTAATAGGCGAGATATATTTCCTTCTAGATACCTAATCCTCCGAACTATGTAGATTCGCTCCAATTCGACCGAGGAGATTTTAGTTCGAGGACAAGTATCAAAGTCCCTATTGAGTATTTGTTGCTTCCTCGATGATATGCTTGATCGCTCAAGTATCCCGAGCTTATTCGATCTATCCGATTAGATTAGCCCTTTTATAGCTCTAAAAAGATCTAATCTAGTGAAAATCAAGTTGCTGGCTTTTATCGTGACTATCACAGTTGTGTGTATGTGTGTATGTACATACATACATACATACATACATACATACATACATACATACATACATACATACATACATACACATATATATATAATATCTAAACGACTTCTCGGCTGGAAGATCTTAAAACGATTACCACGGAAGATCCGAGCTGTAATAACCCAAACGGTTATAACATTGGAATAGGTACCTGTAGGTCAGTAAAATTAGAACTTTGAAACTATCTTTCGAAGGTCGATCGATCGATCGTATCTTTCTCTACGCGCTTTACCCATCTCTCTGATATATTTTGGAAAGAGAGAGAGGGATAAGAAAGATACATTTTAGAAACGTTTGGAGCAGCAGGAGCAAGTAGGACGACCTCCCCTTTTGAGGATCCTTCGACGAAACCTCTTCGTCGTCCAACGAGGAGGAAGAAGAGGCTACGCGTGCGATCGATTCGGAGAAACGAGAAAGGAAGGAAGGAAGGAAGTTCCTTGCGTTCTCTTCACGCGACGGTACTTCGTCCGAGATGCGGATGAGAAGTAGAAAAACATGGAATTAGAAAGAAGACGAAGAGAAACAGAATGGATGATAGATAGGAGAAAATAAACGTGTCTGTTGGTAGTGACGCACGCGCGTACCCACATTGTCTCTCGTTCTCTTTCTCTCGTTCACGAAAAAAAACGCGGTCACACGAGGTAGAAAAGAAAGAGAGAGAGAGAGAGAGAGAGAGGGAGGGAAAAGATGAGAAAAAGAGTGAGAAAGACGACGTCGTTTAGGCGATCGGGCTGATTTTGTGAAAGTTAACGTACAGTAGAAAGTGACGGCGATGGGTCAGATGAGTGGCTGACCTGTCATCGAGTCGCACTCCTTTCTAGTCTAGAAAAAATATCCTCCCTCTCCCTCACCCTCCTTCTTTCTCTCTCTCTCTCT
>NC_066595.1:1450000-1500000 GCF_905475345.1 Vespula vulgaris | reverse complement strand
GTTCGAGGCTCGCGTCTTTCGTGCGAAACGACGATTGATCCCGATCACGTCGGATTCCATTCCGTATCCCAAATCCTTCGGAGGCCTTCCGCCAAGAGAGATACGGATAGATAGCTATAAGAAGATCTCCTGCCAAGCGGTTTCTATGTAAATTCGATGTCTCGCGAGCATGGAATTTGGAAATTCTTTGAGCAAAAAGCCGTTACTAGGAACGTCCCGTTTCAAGACTTTATTCGATATAGATATCTGTATACCCTTACACAGCTTAACTTGGTAGAGAAAGAGAGAGAGAGAGAGAGAGAGAGAGACGACAACGACGACTTTAATATACGTAGCTCGCACGAGCTGCTCGCCAGTAGAATTATCCAGAAAATTATGGATCGCATTACCGAGAAAGAGAGAGAGAGAGAGAGAGAGAGAGAGAGAGAGAGAGAGAGACTAAACGTGCGCACGTTCCTTTAACCTTTCCTAACCATTTTAAAACAAAACACTGTAGGCTCTATTAAACCGATGAATCCATTTGCTTAAGTAGTTCTCTCAACTTAATCGTACGGCGAAACTCGCTACGTCTCGAGCAACTCGCTACCTACCTATCTACCTACCTATCTACATATCTACCTACCTACCTACCTATCTACCTACCTACCTACTTACCAACCTTCCTTACCTACCTACGTACTTACATAGTACATTCGTTGTACGCATTATAGTAACAAAGTAGCTTGATTAAGACCTAGTTACCATCGCAGTTGCCGAATTGCGAGACAGAAATTTTCTCCCTCCCACTCGCAGCTCTCGCCTCGGCTGTCTTTCGCACACAGTTTATACATTCGCGCGGAGAACGAAATCATATATCTATGTATTTATATCGTTGACGTAAGTAGTACGAACGTCGGAAACGAGGGAGAACTCGCTAATTGATTATGGAAGAACACATGATTTCCGTTTGAAAGGAATTTATGTATACTCGATATTCATGATGGTTATTCATCGATGACACGCGGTTACGCATTACGTTTTCTTATGCATTATCAATACGCATTTTACGTAGGTAAATTTTTAATATAACCCCGCTTCTCGAACGTCGATTACGGTTCGACGACAGCGTAATAACTTTGTGAGTTTCGATATACCTACCTAGCTACTAGCTACTAGCTACCATCACTGATGCTTTCTCCTTCTCTCTCTCTCTCTCTCTCTCTCTCTTTCTCCTCTCGTAGAAAAAGGAGAAGCCTTTAATCCACCGAACTAGCCTACTGAAATATACATGAGTCATGAGAATATATTCGAACGAGGGAAGAGAAATAGAGAGAGAGAGAGAGAGATAGGATCTGTGTTACGAGATATATTCCCTAATCACGTAAATCATAAGCTCGACGAAGTGACGAATTTGAGCTCTATTATCCGATCGTTAGCCATTAGGTATTCACTCGATGGCGCATAGCCCGTTTCGTTTTAATCGAAGAGTACGGTAAGATAAAGTGGTGAGACGGTTGTCCATGATTAGAAGGTAAGATAAAGTGGTAAGATGAGTGTCCACGTTAACAGTATATAGTAGAACGAACGAACGAACGAACGGAAGTACCTTCGGTATCGGAATCCGTTTCGGAAATCGTGTCTTATCTATCCAAGATCGAATAGATATCAAAGAATTATTATAGGCGAATTAATTGATTTAATTATCTGATCTGTCCAACGTTCTAACGATTTCTCGGAACGTTTCAGTATGTCGGTTACGTCGTTTATTCTACAAATAAACGAAGTAAACGTAGAAACGATGTCTAAGGACATTAATTCGACAGATGTCCAGATATTAAAGATTTAAGACCTCGGCTTAGATCTCTCTCTCTCTCTCTCTCTCTCTCTCTCTCTCTCTCTCTCTCTCACTCACTAGCTTATACCTTTTTCGGTAGAATAATTCTAGAACGCCCACGACAGACGGCGTCTATTGAATTAATACTTACATCGACTAGGATATCGTATAACGAGAAGGATCAGAACGAGAGGGATATCCGATGAATATGGATTATCGATGTCGAAGGCTTATCGTTAGTCACTTCCAATTGGAATAAAAAGAGGAAAAAAACGGGGAAAAGCGATCCAAGATGAGTAGGTTCGAGATTGCAGAGAGAGAGAGAGAGAGATAGAGAGAGAGAGAGATAGTATTACGTTGTATAAGACAAAGAAAGAGAAGAGAGAAGGATAGATAGGGAGAGAAAGAGAGAGAAAGAGAGAGAGTAGGAGAGAGAAATAGAAAGAAACTCTTTCTCTATTTCGCTTCAAAGGGCTATTCGGAAAATGCAAGAGTATGTTGCTGCTTAGGTCGACTTTCAAGCGAGGCATATTGAATCCACGAGGGAACACTCTCTTATGTTTGCTTTATTTCTTTCTCTCCCTAAAACGTGCTCGCTCGTTGAGATTCGACGATGGAATCCAAGCGAATACAGATTATCGACGGAACGGAGACCAGTGTATCGTTGCACGCGTACACCGTTATGCTAGATGCAGAGAGCTAGTGGGAGTCACGGTTAATCGATTACGAATAGCTTGGGAGAGTGAAAGAGGAAGGAGGGTAGGGGAGAGAAGGGAAGGAAAGAACGACAGAAAGAATGAAAGAATGAAACAAAAGAAAGAAAGAAAGAAGGAAAGAAAGAATTCGCGGACCTTTAGGAAGAGAGGAAATATCGTTGATGCTAGTTCGGGATGGTTTTCTGTATTATAGAGAAAGAGAAAGGGAGAAATAAGGAGTGAGAGAAAGAGAGTTACATGATAAAAAGAAGATGAGAACAGGAAGAGAGATACCTAGCTCTCTCTCTCTCTCTCTCTCTCTCTCTCTCTCTCTCTCTCTCTCTCCAGAGAAAGAGAGAGAAAGTCTCGACATCTATTCGTGGCATGACGCCACGTGGTATGCCGATGGTATGAATCCAAATGTCTGTGCACGCGCCTGCAACTGATTGCCCTGCTAGTTCTGGAATATCGAATCGGCAGACGTACCTTACCAACCTAACTTATGTTTGCTTTATTCCTTCCGGATCGGTCCCTCGAATCGTGGTAATCCAATGATTATAGCTTACCGATCTTGTAGACTTAATCGATCGCTTTGCCGAGACGAATTTGCATTCTACGAGAGGAAGGAAGACAGGCCTTGAAATACGAGCCAGTTATTCTAACGCGTAAGATAACGCCGCGCGACCGATAAGCGCCGTACGAAATAAAAATCTCGCCGATTTCAACATCGACGTATTTTATAACCACCGACGTCGAACCTAACCTTCTAACCCTTCCCACCCTTCCCCGTCAACCTCCGCACGACGCTCTTCCCTCCTTTCTTCTTCTTTTTCTTCTTCTTCTACTTTCGTCCTCGGAACTCCGAAGCGAGATTCGCCGCTTTATACGGTTCTTTTACGATCGGCAAATATCGGTGCGCCACCTTCGCATTTAGACATACATTAATACTCCGATCGTTCGTCGTTTCATGACCAAATGATCTTCACGATTATCGTCATCGTCGTCATCCTCTAAAAGTCTTATGACTACTCCGATACGACGACTTGGACGAATCAAAGCTGCTGTAGATATACACACGTATATATTATATACATATATCCCTCTTCAATAACGATATCCATGTATAATTCTATTTCGTTTGATGGGAATTTAACGCGTATGCTTGTGAATATTACAAAGGTCTATGTATTCGTAAGTACTCCTAACGTTGGACTCCAGATATATCTAAGAAAAAGTTTTTAAAGGTTTTATAGATACCCATTTCTTCTCGCGGAGCGAGACGGAAGTGAGATCGACGATCGATCTATCCTTTCTCCCTATCCGTCCATCCCTCTTCCCTGCCTACCTCTCTCTACCCGTTCAAAAACTTGCCGTAGGGGGTAGAAAGAACGTACTCCGGGTTCTATCGTTCACTACACTTTTTACCCGAGAGTAGAAGCAGAAACGACGGACGGACAAGGACGGTCCAGGGAATTTATACCTAGGCGAGCGATAAGAGGATGTGTGAAAGGCTTCAATGGACCGAATAGTTTTTTCGCGGCTATCTCGAGGTTGTCCAGATGTTTCTGTCCAAGAAATTATCTGGGTCGATCTTCCGGTGCTTATTCCATTGAATAATAATATAGGTCAGTGCATCGATGGCCGACGTTTCTTTTTTTTCTTCTTTCTTTTACTTTGTCTTTCTTTTTAACTGTTCTTTTTTTTTCCTTTCTTTTTTTTTAAATAACGAATCGAGCATTCTCTCGTTTTTTTTCTCTTCCTCCTCCTCCTCCTACCCCTCCTCCTCCTCCTACTTCTTCTTCTTTTTTTTCTTCTTTTTATTTTTAACGAAGATGAACGGAATATCGCAAGTAATTTTATCGCCGATAAAATTCAATTCGTCCTTTCGAACTTTCTTCTCGTCCGAGAGAAAAAAAGAAAGAAAGAAAGAAAAAAAAGAAAAGAAAAAAGAAGAAAAAAAGAAGAAGAAAAAGGAACGACGACCGCGGAGAGACTTCGTCAACGACGATATTTACTCGACCGAAACATTCAACCAAAGGAAATGATACCCGTTGGATGTTGGATGGAAATGGAATTGAAATACTTATTTTTTGTTCTTTCTCTCTCTCTCTCTCTCTCTCTCTCTCTTTCTCTCTCTCTCTCTCTCGTGTTATTCCTAAGATTATCAGGACATTTTCCTGGCGGGTCTTTCGCTCTATTTCTCGCGGTTGGAAACTTTTTCCTTCCTTCGTACGACAAAGTTCTCGGTGATCCAGGCGTGCGAGTCGTCGTCTAAGGCGAGAAGTCTAAAGCAAGTCGTATCGAATAGGTGGTATATGTCGGCCCACCTCATTCTCAGAACTCAGAAACATAAGGTGGCGTGGCCGAGATGAAGAAGGAGAAAGAAAAAGAAAGAGAGAGAAAGAGAGAGAGAATAAAGAAAACGAGAAAAAAAATAAAAAATAGAGAGGAAGAAGGACAGAGAAAGAGAGAGAGAGAGAGAGAGTAATCGAGGGTTGTGAGGGAGTAATAAAGGCGGGTCCTCGTAAAATGTCGTAGGAGCAAAAAAGGATTATTACCTTAGAGGCAATATCGTAGCGATGTAGAAGCGATGTAACGACAGCGGATTATTACAAGGGTGCTGCTGGTCTCCGGTGTCCTTGGGCACCTCCTTCCGCTCGTTAAAATTACATCGTCCTGTATACACGCCACTCGCATTCTCGTTTGGCATTTCTTCTTACCGGCTTGTGATATCGTTCTCTCAAAAAGGGGAAAGAACATCGTTGTTCCAACATTTTGTATATATATATATATATATATATATATATATATATATATATATATACATAAATATATTTATATAAATATATATGTATATATAAATGTATGTATAAATGTACGTATAAATATACAGACATGGCATGCGAAGCACAAATTCTTACGAGCAACCCTTTATAAAGCTTTACCGCTCGACTGCAGACGGCTACTTGCCAAAATTTTTCCTTCTAATCGAACGCGAGCAAGATATCGGTTCTTTGATACACAACCGACAAGAAAAAGCCAGAAGAAGAAGAGCTTTTCGCGATCGTCTCTTTTACAGATACACACATATATATATATACACATACATACATACATACATACAATAGATAGTTGCACATTCGAATACGAGATCAGCCGAGATATCATATGTACACACATATATATATATATATGTATGTATGTATATGTACTCTATCTATACATGTACTCATACACATATGTACGTAATTCCGTCGATAAAAGCTCTTTTTAAGATAGATACGTTTCGCGCGAGTCCACGTCACGATACGATACGCCCTCGTGGGAAGCACATTCGATCGTATTTATGAGAGCTGCTTTCGTACGTTGGCCACCGCAAATAGAATGACGTATTAAATCGATGCTCTCTCCGTAAACTACTGATCGTTTATAACACTACAAGCCCGCCATTTTCTTTGTAATTTTTCTCTGTTTTTTTTTCTTTTCTTTTCTTTTTTTTCCTTCTTTCTTTCTTCTTTTTTTCTCTTTCATTTTTTTCTTCTTCTCTCTTCTAACATTCCACGTTCGTCCTATTTTTTTATCCTATTTCTTCTGTTTTTATTTGTTTTAATTGTACGAATTTATCGACCAATACGTTGTTAAATATTTTTTATTAAGGCAAAAGATCAGCAAATTTTATCGAAACAAATTATTAAACAAATTATCGTCGCGGCAACGTAGCTTCCTGTAAACTTCAATTTCGTTTCCCGTTAAACATAGAATAAGTGCAAACGTCAAGACGATAATACCATTCGCGCGCGCTTTTACATAAATCAACGAACGTTTATTCTACAGAGCAACGAATGTTTGCGCGCGGAAAACCGCCGGTAATAACTTTGAAACCTCTTTTTTTCTTTTTTTTTTATTTGCCCGTCAGTAACCATTATCGCGTTAGCGTAACTTGCGTTGAAACGCTTCGTTATCGTGAATGAAAAAAAAAAAAAGAAAATCAAGAAAAAAAGAAACGAAAGAAAGAGAGAGAGAAAGAGAAAAAAACAATGGAAGGGAGGATTTAAAAAAATAGAAAAAGAGAAAAAAAAGCAAAGAAAAGAGAAACAAAGAGAAAAAGGGAAGGAAAAAAAGGAAAGAGAAAAATCTGGAAAATCAACTTTAACTCTCGACGAGAGATGTTGCGGAAGAAAATATGACCGAACAACCAAAGGCAGCAGCCGAGTGATCCTTTTGTTCGATTTTATCCTATTATCAAACTCGCTTGATACTAATCAGCGATGTCTATGCACATATATATATAAGTATATTAGATTATCGGATGGCTAATTGACTCTTGGAAAGAGATTTAAATAAGTTATACCTATGTATATACACCGTACGTACATGCATGTATACATACGTACATACGTACATAAGTGGAAATGAAAATTTTATTTCTGTTGGATGTTTTAAATGTCGAGCACACAAAAGTGAGACGAAATAATGGCTGAAATCTTTCTCTCTCTTTTTCTATGTATGTATATGTGTATATATATAAATATATCTTTCTTTAATTTGCGCTCAACAGTCGGCAAATGTTATCGCGGTTTGGTGTCACGCGATAAAATCGCAACATTTTTATATAGTTCTCGTTGCGCAAGATTTATAATCATGAAAGACTTATAAAAAGAAAGAGAATAAAAATAAAAAATATCTTTGTTGGTCGTACTATCGTCCTTTGACATTTTTTTTTTTTTCTACTAAAATTTTCTCTAACCTTTTCATATGTCCATCGACGAGAGTTTATCACATCGAACAGGACGTTCTCCGATCGATGTTATTTCTCTCTCTCTCTCTCTCTCTCTCTCGTCAATTCAAAAGCTTTGGGAAACTAACGTACGTGCAAATAAAATTGTTTGTTCGGGTGTACACGAACAGGATGGACGGTTCGCTTAATGCGACGATAATCACCGCTAGGTAGCCAACCTTTTTCGGTAGTAGGTGTCGAAAAATGTCACCAAAGCTGTTTACGCTTTCCGACTAAATAATGGATATTTGCTGACGAATTTCAAACATTATTTATAGATAGGTAGATACATAGGTAGAGAAACATCGATCGAAGCACCGATCAATCGGAGGACAGTAACGCTTCGAAAATCTGAACAGAAATATCGTATCCGATTTAGAACGACTAGTGCACTTCTTTCTCTGGGTATAGAGATAATGACGTTGCATTGGAAGTGTCTCGGTCGAAAGGAAAAAAGGGAGGAACAAAAAGAGAAAAAAGCAAAAAAAAAAAAGAAAGAGGAGGAAAAGAGGAAAAAGAATTAAACGTCTGTCTCTCGTTTCGAGAAACAAGAGAGAATGTTTGAAAGGGAGAGAAAGACCGTCTTCCGTTCTCTAGGAAGATCGTCGAAAACATTTGCTGTCGAAACGGAGAGAGAAAAAAATGGTAAAAAGAGAAAAGGGTATATATACAACACATGACACACACACACATACATACATGCGCTCGTACACGTACACGGAAAGAACATACTCAACGAGTAAAAAGCGAGACGATTCACAAAACGCAACTCGCTTTATACGTTTTCAGAGTTGACAACGCTCGTTGTACGAGCAACAACGACGACTAGGCTGTGGCAGTAAACGAAAAGGGATAAGGGATGATGGCGCAAAAAGGGGATCGAAGAAAAGGTGAGGAAGTGAAGAAGGAAGAAAGGAGGAAGAGAAATAAGAGGGGAAGGAGGAGAAAGAGGAGGAGGAGGAGGAGGAGGAGGAGGTAGAGAAGGAAGAGAAGGGAATGCATAAGGTGAAAACACAGTGGCGGCAGACAAATGTCGATTGCAAGCAACAAGTGTCGAGGGGTGACTACTTCTGACAATGAGTACAAAATCTAGCTGACTCGAATACGTGAGTAAGTAGGTCTACGAAGGAGGCGGCACGCGTCCTCTTCCACCGCCAAGCACAATCACCACCGCTTGCTTGCAGGCCACCGACACTCGCAGACCTTTTCGCGCAATTAGCGATTACGCTAATTCGGTTCGTATTTCATTCAGAAATTTAAGGCACTCTTTCAAATCGGCAAACGTTCCTTAGCTTTCTTTTATCGCTATGCGAGATTGCACGGGGAAACGCGATTTCTTTTAAATTTATGCTATGACGAACTAATAATAATATAATATATACAGGCATGTGGGTGTGTATGTTTTAGATCTGTTCAGTATGTCTTTATGTGTGTTGCGTTGAGCGTGCTTGCATAAAAATATAGCGACACGCGAACGTACGATGCAATTACGCGCTTTCTCCTTTTTTAGAATTAATATCACCGTTTTAGCGTCATACCGTACACGCGCAATCCCTCTTTCTTTCTTTCTCTCTTTCACTCTCTCTCTTTCTCTCTTTTCTCTTTCTCTCTCTTCTTCTCCTCTCAAACAAGCTACGCGACTAGCGTCAAGGGAGGAATTATTTATGGTCGAGTTTCGTAGTTATAAATAAAGCATTTAGCACGCGTTTAATGGAATTTATTGCGAGTATACGACTCGCAATGGCGAGCCACCCGATGACAGGCACGGTCTGCGTTTTTCGAACACGCGTATCGATGATAACAGCCAACGCGACGTTTCATTCGCATGAAAAACTCGACGAAATTGTATCTTTTTTTTATCTTTTCTTTTTTGCTTTCTTTTGTTCTTCTTTTTTTTTCTTTTTTCTTTTCATCTATCTCTCTCTTTTTTTTTTAAACGACGGAACGTTAAGGACTATGAGAATAATAAACGTTTATCAAACTTGAATTCATCGAGTTGTTCATTAAAATTACGTACTTTCAAATCATTTTTCCTCTCTCTCTCTCTCTCTTGTTCGCTTACTCTTTCACTCGTTTTTTATTTTCATGTCTATCGAATTCAGATGGAATTTCAATTCGCGCTGGTATGATTTTATCGAAGTTTGTATCAAACGATATCGAATTTACAAGGAATTTATCTCGAAAAACGTGGAATACAGTGCGTTTTGTGTAATTTCTTGGAAAATAAAAATAAATATCGTATCATCTTTATGCATTATTTTTTTTCTTTTTCTTTTTGAGAAATATTGCTGGTGGGGTACTTTTTGTAAGGGGGAATAGGGAAACTTTTTTTTAAATTCGTAACTTTTCTCTTTCATACAAAGTCCTCGTCGTCGTCGTCGTCATCGTCTTTGCGTCTACTTTGTCATAATCCCTCGAGGTTGAGACGACATTTTCCATTGATGATCACGTGATTAGGTGGACACCTAATCGGTGCTATGATGATCTGTCGTGATTCCACGTCAGGTAGGACAATGGTAGTATTAGATTCTTCCTCCATTTTGACACTCGAATTATCAGCGGATTGTCGATTAAAGATTGTGCTTAATTTCGTCGATATGGCACCGGTCATCTTTTTGGCCGCCTGTTCGATATCGGTCCATTCGAAACGTTTCGTACGTTTCGCCGTCCCTTCCTCCAACGGCCACGTCAATACAGCAAAGATGAGGATGTACCAACAGAGATAAAGATGACGCTTCGAAAGACCCATTTTTCCCCTGGTTTTGGTTCCCCCTGGTAAATAGATAGGATAGATCGATTCACATACCTACGCATATTTTATCGTTTAACATGATAACACTGTATAGATATTTACGTATATATATTGTTTAGGCATTAAAAAAAAAAAAAAGAAAGAAAGAATGAAGAAGATTCGTCGAATTTCTTTCTCTACGTAGAGATATTGCAAGTTTTTCGAATTTTTAACAGCTTCCGTATTCGAGATTTTCAAATTAATGGAATTCAGGATATGTATTCATGTAGCTATGTATACGTATGTATGTACGATATGTATGATAGTATGTAGCTATGTATTATATACGTATGTATAAAGTCGTACGATCGATCGATGTTCGTTGGAATCAAGCTCAAGGAGAAAGAGGTAGTAGGTATCTCTACGAGAAGAATCCACGTTGGAGTTTTCTTTAACGAAGAAAATGCGATAGCACGTGAAGGAAAAGTGGAGAAACATTTATTCTTAAGGATATATTTCGTAGAAGGAAGGAAAGGTGGAAGAAGAGAAGAGAGGAGAGGAGAGGAGAGGAGAGAAAAGGAGAGAAGAGTATGGGAGGAAAGAAGGGAGGTATACGTTGGCAGGTATTGTCGAAGTAGGAGAAAAGAGAAGAAAATTTCTCGTCTCGCGTATCCACGTCCCCTCCGTTTCGACCCCACCCCCTCTCACACACCATCGCCCCCGATGCGCACGATATCTTCTTCTAATAATACACATCGCTACTATCCGATGCAGCCACGATAAATATACGATGCGAATAAAGCAATACATCTGCTTATCGATTTTCATCGCGAATGTGAATCTGAAAATAGGTTTTCCCATCCACTCTCTCTCTCTCTCTCTCTCTCTCTCTTTCTGTCTGTCGCTCTCTCTCTTTGTCGAAGGAGCCAGGTTAGAGAGAAAGAGAAAGAGAAAGGCTCGCGGCACTTTGCCTAAAGGGTAGACGGAGCCAGCGAGAGAGAAAGAGAGAGAGAGAGAGCTTCATTTTTCAAACGGAAGAAGTAAGACAGACAGATAGGCAGGCAGACAGGCAGGCAAGGAGGGAACTTAAGAAGGACGAATAAGGGTTCGCTGAACATCGAATTAACTCTTCGGGGCTTCAACGGTGAGTAGCGATAACTTGGGAGGGGGGAGAGAGAGAGAAAGGAAGAGAGGGATGATTCTTCCTTCGTAGGAAAATCAAAAGGCGTCTTTTACTAAATTCGTTGGGAGGTTACGAAAAGGGAAGAGTACATGAATAAAAGAGAGAGAGAGAGAGAGAGAGAAAGAGAGATAGCAAAGAGAAAGAATGAAGAAAACGCAGAGAAAAGAGAGAGGAAGAAACAAAAAGAAAAAAATATCAACAAAAAGAAAAAATGACGGATAGATTGATAGATGGATGGATGAATGGATGAATGAATGGATGGATGGATGAAAACGAGACTACTTTTCGAAAAGTGAAAATTGACTCGAAAAAATCGTCCGAATGTGAGCGAAATGCAGAGAAAATTGAATTCATCGTTTGACGACTATCGCTGCGTAAAATAAGAGAAAAAACAGAAAGAAAGAGAGAAAGAGAAAGAGAAAAAGAGTGGGAGATGATAAAAAAATGTTAAATAAGCAATCGCAGATCTTTCGAGAGGAAAGAAAAAAGAAATGGAAGTACCTGAATTAGATTAAAACAAAGAAGGAGAGAAGCGAAGACGATGGACAGAGAGACGGACAGAGAGAAAAAAAGGAGTGAGAGAGAGAGAGAGAGAGAGAAAGATACAGACTGATAAACAGACAGACCGAAAGAGAGAGAAAGAGGGAGTCGATTGCTCGGTTATTTCTGGTACTTTCGATGATCACCCAAGGATTCGTTCAGCCTTTATCGTCTACACAACGTAATAAACGCGCTTCTAACTCGAGTACCGGGTCTCATTCACGACAGACTCGAACAAAGATACTGAAGAGAGCTCGCACTCGAGAAGCGAAAGAGTACGATCGAAACTCTTCTACTGGCTTCTCCGCACTACATATCTCTCTCTCTCCCGTTCGTTCTTTCCCTTTCTTTCTTTCTTTCTTTCTTTCTTTCTTTCTTTCTTTCTTTCTTTCTTTCTCTTTCTTTCTTCGTTCCTTTTCTATTCTCTGCCTTTTTCCATCTTTCGAGTTTTGACCGACCTCTCGGCAAAGCATATCGCTCTCACAAAGGTCAAAAGTGCACGATTTATCTCCTCTCAGAGAATTTACATCGTCATGGACAGCCCAACAACCATTTCTTTTCTTCTCTTTTCTTCTCTTCTCTTCTCTTCTCTTTTGCTTCTTCCTATTTATCTTTTTCCTTCTATAAAAGACGCAATCCAATTCCGATGACTTTTAAAGAACGATGTAGTTTCTATGTATCCTATAATACTTATATCTGCGCGAGAAGGCAGCTATGTTACGTACATGCTTATTGTATATTATAAAAGCATTTTGACGTTCCAATCTTCTCCTCCTCCTCCTCCTCCCCCTTCTCCTCTTCCTTCTCTTCTTCTTCTTCTTCTTCTTCTTCTTCCTTCTTCAACAAAGTCGATTTCCAATGAAGAAAAATTGACACCAACTTTAAGGGCGATCACTCGGTCGATCTACTTTTTTAGCTAACGATATATCTTTCTATGACCGAATGCGTTTTACTGATAAGAAAAGAAAGAAAGAAAGAGAGAGAGAAAAAAGAAAGAAAAAAGGAAATATAAAAGAAGAATTTTTTTGTCTTCTTTAAATAAAAATAATAAATATTTTTCCGTCTTCTTAACGGCGAGTTTTCGCGCAATTATTTTCTACTTTATACGGCAACCAACGAACGAGTCTTTCGGCGAGTCGTCCGTACTCTCTCTTCTTGCGTAATGTTCGTATTATTTACACAATAAAGAGTAGTAAAACTTACAAAATGTTTTTTAAAGGTACACCTGCAGGTTGAACAAAATAAAAAAAGAAGGAAGAGAAAAAGGAAAAAAAAAGAAGAAGGAAAACGAAAACAGAAAGGAAGAGAGAGAGACAAAGGAACGAATTATTTCCGACGGTTGGTTATAGTTTAAAACGATGTTAGAGAACAACCTCGATGAGGATTCTTATCAAACAAGAAAGAGGGAAAGGGAGTTCGTTGAAAGAAAAATTCAATGATAACAAAAAAAGAAAAAAGAAAAACAAAAAACTCGTAAAGATCTTGATATGCATTTTGATACAATAATACATTATTAATGAATAAGATAAACGAACGCTTTTAATGTTATATCTCCCTTTTATGATTATCAAGCTCCCAATGGTACCTTCTCTTCCTTGCTTTATCCTATATGAAATAGAAATGAAAAGTTGATGAAAAAGAAAAAAAAAAAAATAAAATCAAATTGAAAATTGAACGAACGTCTCAGACTCGTATGTATATGAGCAACCATTCATTTGGCGAGATGATTGATTTTACATAAAAAAAAAAAAGGAAAAATGTAGAGCAAATTGATAAATTTTTTTTCTTTTGTTAATATATATTTAAACATTTTTACATTTTCTTTTCTTTTTTCTTGTAGGATATATTATTAACCGAGCAGTGAATTTATTTAGGGATATTAATTTAATTTGACAAGATATTAGTAATTAGTAAATTATTTATTGATCAAACGCCATACTAAATTAATTTTATCATTTTTAGGGACGTTGAACTTAATTATCAGGGAAATATATTTTTAAATACCAAAAAGAAATTATGCGCTAATTCTTCGTTAAACTTTGATAGGGTTCATAAAATTTTTTAAATTTCGATAAATGAAGTTCGCCATTGTGTTCTTTGAATGGTTCGTATAAGCTTGAAAAAATTTGAAGCTCGCTTTTGCAAGAAAAAAATTCTATTTTATAATCGGTACGATATTTGTTGTCCGTTATTTTTGTATGACTCACCAATATAGATATTCATATGCATACATACCTTGAAATTTATATAACGCGTCGGCATTTCCCGAGAATATCCATTTTATATCCATTCTGACATTGAAAACGGGTTTTAGTCTTTTTTCTGATAGGAATTATCAACGGAGAAGCCTCGGTCCCGAGCAAAAACGTCAACGACAGAAGAATGACGATTAAAAAGAAACGAAAGGGTGCCATGCTTTTCTTTTCCTTTTTTTTATAGCTTTTTCTCGTGTCGTTATTATTATTTTCGTTATTATCGTTTTATTTTATTTTTATTTTCTTCCTCTATCGCTATACTTAAAATATTAGTTCGATTTTTATGAGACAATAAAACAATCTTTTCTTTTGCTTTTTTTTTTTTATAAAAATTTTTTCCTTATCTTTATTTCTTATCTCTCGTTTTCTCGTCGATAATTCTTTTTGACGAAGTTAAACAACGTTGTTGCTACTTGCACGCACAAAAACGAAAATACAATGGAAACTATTTTTGACCATTCGGTTATTATAAACGTATTCTCTACGACATGACGCATGTATTACCAACTAACGTGGTTTCCTTTTTCCTGTTACAGAGTTTCTTATAATAAATTACAGTTTGCGGTTTCGGAATGTTTAACTGGAAATCGAATGAATGTACGTACATATGTATTCATTTTCATGATAATTTATGACGTCGGCGGTTGTAAAATACATCGAATAACTTGATTAAGTTGAAATCAATTTTATACGTTTAATAGGGAAAGATTGTAGTTTAATAGTTTCTGTGCTCGAGTCGTTTAGATTTATTAAACGACATATTAGAGAAAATTATATACAACTATGACCTAAGTTTAGCCATTCGATAACATTTAATATCTACTCTTTTATTAACGTTATTACATATAATTTATTTTAATAATAAGATCGCTTAATCGTAAAGCAGCCGCTGCCGCTGTTCCTACTACTATTACTATTCTGGCCGAGCTACGATCAATATTATTTTCGTCTTGGTCGTTTAATAAATGTTGAATTATTGAAAATAATCTAATCTTCTCACGTTGGACTGGTAAACGAATGCGAATTATCCCTGATTCGAATCATGATTAATGATATACTTTCCGCTGATATATATATATATATATATATATATATATATATATATATACATAAAATATATGTACGTCTATATACATATATTATATATATATATATATTTTGCGAAATTATATGTGAAATGTAACGATAATCTAAAGAGCTGATATCATTGCTCCGTTGACTCTACCTTTTCTATCAACGTGCGATACATCCAACGCCAACATGTTTCATCGTCGGTATGGTAGATGCGTACAATTTCACGCGGAAATATTTAAACGCAAATCGATGTGTCGATTTTCTCCTAACGAAATTTTATTTACGTTAAAAATATTCTTAAGAAGACGAAAAAAAAGGGAGAAAAAAATTAAAAAAAAAAAAAAAAAGAGAAAGAAAGAAAAAGAGATATTTATACGCATAAAAGTATGTATTGACAAAAAGTCACGTCTTTCGAAAACATTCACGATGAAAAAAATTTCAAACGATATTTATCCGCGTAATAGAAAGAAAAAGAGAGAGAGAGAGAGAGAGAGAGGAAATTCGCATCTATCGATTTTCCATTCTTCTTCAACTCGATATTTAATTGTTTCTTCTTCTTCGTGATTTCCCTTTGACGATTTTCCATTTAAAAATTTGAACGTCTTCTTCGCTCCTTGGTACCATCATGGCGATCATAGACAAAGATAAAGGGAGAGAGAGAGAGAGAAAGAGAGAGAAACAGCTCGATCGATAAGGAAGCGGTTCGAGGCTTGTTTGATTGGCTTTCTTCTCGCTGCCGTGTCGTTCGGAATCAAGAATATCTTCATCCTATAGAAATGGTTTTGGCATTGACGATATAAACGAGAGATACGCGATGGGCAGAGCTTACAACAGAGCGATGAGTTTCTTCTGTCTATCTGTAAGAAAAAAAAAAAAAAAAAACAAAATAAAAAAAAAATAAACAAACAAATAAACAGTTCGTGGGCGATCAATTTTTTATCCGATCGTATGTATATTTTTTTTCTTTTTTATTATCGTTTTGTTCTATTCTTTTTTCTTTCTTTTCTTGTCTTCTTTTTTTTTTTTTTCATTGTTGCTGTTTTCCTTTCTCTCTCTACCCTCTTCATACCCATCTCACCGCCACCCACTTCTAAAAGAAAAATAATTTCATCGGGAACGACTCTTTAGTTTCTTTGGAGGAAAAAATAAAAATAAGGAAGAAAAGAAAAAGAATGAATAAGAGAAAGAAATCCATTGCGAAAATTAACTTTAAGCGAAAATTAACTTTAATAACTTTAATTCTCAATGTCATCTTATAAAAAACGATCGCGATAATCAATCTACGTTGGGTCATAAAATTTTCTGGCAAGGATGCAACGTAGATATGCATACTGCGTATATGTATGTATGTGTGTATGTATGTATATATATATATATATATTCAGAGAGACTCGATCGAATGCAAATTGAATGAAGTAATACTCGATGGTGTTCGAGTTTTCCCGATAGCAACATACATAGCTAAAGGTCCATCATTCACAAAAGCCTATCGTTGTAGGTCGTGCCCTAGTTGGTCCGTGCTTCTAGTAGTAAAATCGGTAATGTGTAAGAGCTTTTTCATCGTAACATAGCTATGAGAACGAGTCACGTCTATTTACGTATAAGTTTTACGCTGATCTTTTGCATCTGAGAATTCTAAAAACGTTTTCCCCCTCTCTCTTTTTCTCTATGTACCTCTTCCTCTCTTTTTTCTCCATTTTCTTTTGTTTTCGAGAAGAGAAACACATTGATTTGAAAAACTCCGAGAGAGATTGTCTTCGTTCTTTTCTTTTTTTTTTTATCTACACGATTTCGATGTCTCGATATATTTTTTATCTTTGTTATCGTTAATTAATACGAATGAGAATAGTGTTTAAGTAAGTACGTAAGTAAATTAGAAGCATTGATTAACTTTGCCAAAACGAACGGTGCTCGTTCTTTTTTCCTTTAGAAAAATTAGGCCACCCCACCTTTCTCCTTTATAGTCGTTTAGTTTCATCGCGTTTCATGGAAGCGATCGGCCACTGATCGACGTAGGCCTCTCCCTCCCTCTTCCTCGCCCACATATCGACGACAGAGGGGAAAAACGTAATATCGATTTATCCTATAGCTAACTGTCGGTGATATTGCAATGCGATTCAAGAGGACAATATGATTGGCATAAGTGATATTAGCTCGATATTTCTAACATATTCATAAACGATCTTTCTCTAACCGATAGATAGACTTTGCCCGAGATAAAATCGATAAGCTACTCAAATTTCGATAGGTATCAACCGTGAAATTATCGGTTTAAGAAAAAAAAAAGAAAGAAAGAACAAAAAAAAAAAGAGACGAGAAAAGCATCTATATTTCGTTCGACGATAGTTTCGTAAGGGCATATTAAAAGAAGAGAAAAATGATGAAAAAAAAACAAGCAAGCAGGAAAATTAAAGCTCGAGAGACAATCGATATGCAAAAATTAAGAGAAAAATTAAGGAGAAAAAGTTTAACTACGTTTCTACTGAAAATTTGTTATTAAAAAAGAACAACAAAGAAAAAAAAAAGAAAGGAAAGAAGAAAAAGAAAAAGAAAAAGAAAAAGAAAGAGAAAAGAGAAGAAGAAGAGGAAGAAGAAAAAAGAAGAAAAGAAAAAATCGTTGGCAATATCGATCGACATTAAATTTCATCTAGCGATCGTTCACCCGTAGGATGACTCGTTCGTCGTTCGTGAAATTAGGGGGTAGGAGTATGGGGGGTGGCCAATTAATGTAAAATCGTTCAAAATTGCTTCCCCATGATTAACCCAGACGCGTTGAAGAGCGTTGTTATAACCATCCGAAATGTTCGACAACGGTACGTCTATCGCGTACTTCCTACTACACGTATACATCTAAACGTACTTACTTACTTACTTACACGCTATTTCTAACGCATACGGGTTACATGTATTATACATGAACATGAACATTTTCCGATAATGAACATGGAGTTTCAACTATGCTTTTTGTTTCATCGTCACTTCTATTTTGAAAAATGTCCTGATCTGGAACGTCGAATTTCTTGATTGATATATCTCGTAGAAATAGACTCGATTCCGATCGTATCTTATTTTTGTCTTTGCAAAAAAGAAAGAAAAAGAAAAGAGAGGAAGAGGAAATAATTAATCGAAAAGATCGATTAACTATAAGTTTGATTAACGTTAGAAAAAAATCGATTTTTTTAGTAGCACTATATTCGGAACTCTTCTCTGACGGAGAAAAAAAAAGAGAGCGAGATAAAGAGAGCCACTATTTTATATATCCCTTTGAAATATTATATTTTTATATCTCTGAAAAGGTAAGAGAAACCCTTTTTAAAGGGCGACGTATCACGTTACAAAGGAACGTTTTCTACGTCATACTCTCCTATATATTATTATTATCTATATATCATTATTATTATGCATGTTATACACATATATATATATTACTTTAATATATCATTCTGTGTATCATATGTGCGTATGTGTGTGTGTGTGTGTGTGTGTGTGAAAATATGAAGAAAAAAATGTATTAGATCAAAATCCAAAGTACTATTTATAAAAATATCTAATCTCCCTAGACATCGACACTGGCGATAATAATAAAAACGTTGTCGCAGCCAGTGCTTACCTACATATGTAGATTTTAGAAGACTGATCTACAATGATTCCCGATTCGTACTTTATCCGGTGGACAATGCAACGGCACGTTGATGATAGATGTCATTCTGACGTTCTGATCGAAGCGCACGAAACGTTTAGATTCTTTCGGCTTCTCCGTTGGATACGTCGAAATGCCGATAATTAATGTAATAGTGTAGAACAAAAGGAAGAAAAAATCGAACTTGATTAGCTTCATCGTTGGTAAATGCTCCGCTATGACTGATTTCGTACCCTTCCGTACGAATTAGATATTCTCGTTCTATTGCTTCTTCTTTTTACCCCCTCTCTCTCTCTCTCTGTCTCTGTCTCTCTCACTCCCTCACTCTTTTTCTCTGTCTGCCTTTCTTTCTTTCTTTCTCGCAGAAATAAAACGCACGCGCACAGACAATATTATATTATTTTCTAATCGACCAATAAATCTCATTCCACGTGGTAATACAGCAGGATTAAAAAAATTCGTTTGATCGATCCGAGAGATGATTAATTTCTAATCTCCGAGTCTTGACGATCGCGCGAATTAAAATAACCACGCGAGACTCGAACGAAATATCATTTCAGAGAGACTACGAATAAGATATAAATTTTAGAAAGTTTCCTTAGAGAGAGAGAGAGAGAGAAAGATAGAGAAAGAGAGAGAATTCTTACAATTAGAATTGAAGTTTATAAGTATGTTCAAAGTCTTAACTATAATTGGCTCGTATTATCCATCGTACGTTATATAATTAAATAACGATCGTAATGTCGGTCGCTTCAATTTATCTGATCCAATTCGATGATGCAAATTGAAGTGTTGTTGGTACAGATTCGCGTTCGAATTAGAAGAAATATAGATGGAAAAGAAATTAAAAAAAAAAAAGAAAACCACGAACGAACGGAACGAACGAAACGAAACGAAGAAAAGTTTTAAAAAGAGTTGCTTTTTAACGAGACGATCAAAATCGTGACGGAGAACTAACAACGCGCTTTACTCGTTTTCTTCGAGTTACTGACTATCGGGAAGTATAAACGCTTATCAATGTCTACGTTTGTGAAGGCCAAGTTAGCCGACGATACTTAAAGCTCTCACGCTTATATCACGTGCATTTTAAAACGTACCTTGATATCGCGTGATACGGTCCAATGCAAACGCACGTTCATGTCCAACGAATTTTCATGTCCTAAGAAAATGATTGATACCTATGTATGTATATGTATGGTACGTAGGTATGTATATATGTATATATGTATATATATATATATATATATACATATATAAAAATATATATATATATTATACATATTCTTCTTGGAATATAAAAGTCGATAGTAAGGGAAAGAAAGAGAGAGAGAGAGAGAGAGAGAGAGAGAGAGAGAGAAAGAGAGTGAGAGAGGAGAGGAAGAAGAAAAGAAGGAGGAGGAGAAAGAGGAGGAAGCTGTCTGTCTCTCTGTCTTTAAAAACAAGTCGACGTATGAACGCGCGAGAAGAAGAAAGAGGAAGAAGGAAAACTTGGGTGGAAGGAAACTTGGAATGTCAAACGTACGTGCGACGCGCCGATAAAAAAAGAGCGGGAGGATAAAAGAAAGAAAGAAAGAAAGCAAAAAAAAAAGAAAAAAGAGAACGAAAATGAAAAAAGAAAAAAGAAAAGAGGAGACAAAAAAGAAAAAAGTCTCGACGGTTTTATCGAAGAAGGAGAATATTTCTCGTTCTTATTCGCGAAGTCACTCTATCGTATCCGAACGTATTTCCATTCTCTCTTCGAGATAACGGAAGTACGTAGGTAAGTACGTATGTATGCGTACGTAAGTGTCGATGTGTATTCTGTCTCTGTCTATCTATCTATCTATCTCTCTCTCTCTCTTTTCTTTTCTTTTTCTCTCTATGTCTCTTTCTTTGTGTCTCTTTATCTCTCTTTTTCTCTATTCATTTTTATCCTTTTTTTGTTAAGGAAGAACGAACATCATGCTCGACTTGGTTCTTCTTTTAGCAAAAGAGACTAGCTTCCGTTCAACTGAAATGCTTCCTCTTCGTAAATATAGGAAGTAAAAATTTTCTTTTCGACCTCTCTCTCTCTCTCTCTCTCTCTCTCTCTCTCTCTCTCTCTTTCTCTCTTTCTATCTTTATCTCTATTTCGATCTCTATTTCTCTTGAAAAATGAAGCAGTCGAAGCTTTGTTTCTATAAAAATCATCGCAAAAAGAGAAGAAAAAAAGGGAAAAATGTCGTGATGTATTATTGTTGAAATAATATAATATATATGATCGATTTGTCATTATTCAATTTATCTATTTTTTATAAAGACAATCTTTGTTACTGATCAAAGGTAAAGGCTAAGATTATTATCCTAACTGAATTTCTACGAACAATCCTAAACGATTTCAATCCACGCGATATTTCAGCTTCGTTCGTTCGTTCGTTGGTACGTACATACGTATCTATTCACGTACGTACGTTAATTCGTTCGTTTTATCGATCCTTAACGAAAAGGTCGAAAATTTGGTATTTCCCAACGATACGTCTTCGTTAATTCTTTTAAACAAAACTCACCGTTATCAACTACGAATCGAATTTAACCAAATACGAAAATTAGGACGCATCGCGAAAAGTAATTAACGTGGGCGAATGGTAGATGACAAACAAAGAGACAGAGAGAGAGAGAGAGAGTGAGAAAGAGAGAGAGGGAAAGAGAGAGAGAGAGAGAGAGAGAGAGAGACGATAAAAAGGTAACGCGCGGTCTTCTCGCCGATGACAATCGACGAAGCGTGTTATTTTCCGTAATTACTGATTATCATCGTGTTCGTTTTCAGTGGGGTTCGTTAACGACGCTATAATCTATTTTTGTTAGTCCGATAAAATATTCGTAGGAATTTATGTAGGTACTAATCGCTATCTTTCACGATGTTTCGTATTTATCGTGGATAATACAAAATAAAAAGTTAAAAATAACGAAAGAAAAAAAGAAAGACGAAAAAACGAAAGGAAATAAAAAGAAGAAGTGAGAGGAAAAAGAGTTTCTCTCTCTCTCTCTCTCTCTCTCTCTCTCAGTAGAAACGGGAAATACTTTTTTAAATCTCATTATGAGTTTTTATTATAAATATGACCTTGTATCGAAAACTTATACATATGATCTACGAAAAAGAGAGAGAGAGAGAGAGAGAAAGGTCGGCTTATCGTTGGCTAATGCGTGTCTCTAAGCGGAAGAGTTTATCGGACGACATTTGCGACATTCGTCGTTTCTCGAACGGACGAGCATCGACACGAAAAAGTCCGATAAGTAAGCGTCGAGAGAATCGATCTCTTTCTATGTTCCCTGTGAACGTCACACGCTATTCGAACGCGGATCTTTCCTTTTCCTTCTCTTCTAAAAGTAAATTCTAAATCGGAACGAAACGATCAAAACGAAATAGCCGATTAAATACGAGCAACCATTCGAAATAATAATACTATGCGTTAAATATATTAGGAAAGTAAAGAAAGTAACGAACGAATATCGCTCTCCTTATCAACGACGGTCCACAGCTGACCGAAGTTGCAAATTTTACGTTATCTTAAGCAACCCAGACGCTCTTAATAATCGAGCAGACTTATTTAAATATATTATCGATTTTCGTTACACAATCTTTTTAAGTTTTCCAATGAAATTTTTTTCTTCGAATAATTATTATCCCATTAGTCTAAGGTCACAATTAATTTAATTGGTATATTACTTCGGCATTATATCAGATTAGTCGATTACTTTGGATATTGTGTCGGATAATAAACATTTTTCATAGATTAAATCTCGATTTAAACGTTTAATATATCGAAATAGATTGTAAATAAAAATATAATAAAAAAGAAAAAGGAAAGAAAAATATAATAAAGATTTGTTCTCAGTCGATCGTTATCATACCTTCAAATGATTTGTTCGATCGTTACGTCAATGACAACATCGTCCTACATCTTCCAAAAGCGTCTGCTCTTTTACCATATCCACAAACGGTTCTTCTCATAGGTGCCTGTATTATTACAGCATTCTTCGTATTCACCAGAATATCTTTATTAAAAGCAACAAAATCGTTTGAATTGTCGGGCCTGTTAATTGCGTTTCTCGTCTCCCTTGTTCGATCGTCGGCTCTTGTGACGGATACAATGAAAATCAATAAAAAAAATTCCAATGCTAGGATACACTTTCCCCAATTCATCTTTTCTTTCTGAGCTTGTAACTGTTTTAATTTAATTTGGTTCTATTAAGAATTTTCTTCTATCTCCTTTGCGTTAAATTTTCTTTTCCGTTTTTTCTTCGTCGTCTTCTTCTTCTTGTTTCTTCGATCGGAAACGTAAATAACAATAACTTTTCGATAAGAAGACAGAAAAAGAGAGAAAGATAGATAGATAGATAGATAGATAGATAGAGAGAGAGAGAGAGAGAGAGAGAGATTAATCGTTTTTTCTCTGCTATCGGTAAGGACAATTCGTTATTTTTAAATTACTGAATAAAAAAAATAAAAGAAAAAAATATATGGAAACAAAAGAAAGAGAGAAGGCAAGTTAACGAATAGGTCTATTAATCGTATCATTAATCACAAGATTTTGTTCGCGTAAAATTTTTCGATCGATTATTATTCTGAAGGATAATTTTTAAAACGCGTTGCAGATCTAGTAAATCGTTAAACTTACAGACGGATCGTTTATCGGCACCCTATTATTACTCGATATCACGAAACTGAAAACTAATTCGTCGCGTTCTTCCTTCGTCTCTCTGCGTTTTCTATCTACTGGTTCCGACATGGATATATCCCATGCTTTTAATTACATCGAGTAAATGGTAGACGTAGTAGGTATTATTAAACGATGGAAAATTACTATTGGCTTCTCTTTCTCTCTCTGTATCTGTCTCTCTTATCACAGGGTCAAAACGTGAAGTTATTTCAACGATCTAAACGCATGTCTTTTGTAAAAATGCATCTATCTCTTTCTCTCTTTTTCTTTTAAAAAAACTATCATTCAACAACGTAACACTTTCTGCGTAGAGATATTTCTTATCATAAATTTATATTTATTAACTAAATCGAATGTGATCAATATTAACGTCTTTAGTTCGAAATAATAAGCAACTCGATGAATAATATTCTTTATTAAAATAACACACAATATTCGCGAAAATAATAATTATCAGAGACATCCTTCTCGATGATTCACGTGATTCTTGTCTGAGTTTCCCTTAGGATATTACAGCTAACGGATTTATCGTTAAACGAGCAACGAAGGAGAACACGTTCCCATTCCCCTCGTTCGAATTACCATCACGTTTCCTCGTTGATGTATTCAACAATATGTCGCGGATGATATCGGTGTGCGTGCTACCGCTACATTATATCACTCAAAATGAGTCCGAATTAGTATTGAAGAATTATTCGGAACGGTAAAAGTTACGAAAGACGAGCGTTATTACATTCAAAATATTTTTACGTTAATCTAATCGCATTTCCTCGTTGACTAATCTTTCCAAGAGGAAAGATATTTTCTTTTATATAAAATATTTCGTTGATAATATATAAGCAAGATGTTACATAACAATGTTGTCGATCGCATCGCCGAGAGACGGAATGATTAAAAAAAAAATTTTTTTGAAGAATGCACGCGCATCTGCAGTTGTAAAAAACAATCTATAGAGAAAAAAGATAAGAAAAAGAAATCGTATCGTAAGGCATAGGCATATTCCTTCAAAAATATTAATTATTCTTCTTGCATACGCGAGACCTACAATTTCAATATTGGCGAATGTTATATCGCAATAAACAATTGTTTTCAACTGACATTCCATATTAAATAAAATATTCAACGAGAATAAAATGCAGTTTTTTATTCGTTCCCGCGACAATTTTATTCGAATTGATTTGTCAAATCTATCGTAAAATGATCGACGTTACTTCGAGTTAATCGATAATCCATTCAAAATTTAATTCGCATCTACGAAAGTTCCAACGAGACAAATATTCGGAAAAAAGAGGAAAAAGGAAAAAAAAGGGAAATAGAAAACGAAAAAGAAAAGAAAAACGAACATTCCCCCGAGTTTTTACGTTCGCTCCCATTCAATCCTTTCCTTTTGATACGTAGTATCAAAAAAAGAAGAAGATAAAAAACGAATGAAAAAGAAATGAAAAAAAAAGAAGCGTAGTAAAATTCATTGAATAAAACGATATGAACGAAGCGTGTAGTGCTGCCATCTGACGAGACTAGGAAGAACGTCGAAACGAAACGGGGCATCGCGACGCATGATAAAAACGACGCCTAGAGATATACTAAAAGGAAAATTTTCATAAGTATTAAATTTCGATCGAGTCGGCTTCGACTGGCAATGGTGTTTCTAACATTTCCTAGACCGTGTGGGGATATATTCCTTAGTCGATAAATATTTAACAGTCTACTCGCATTCAGGTGATTTCTCATAGGAGCAACACGCAGGATCAACGACAACCAGGACGACGACGAGGGCGAGGACGACCAAAAAAATTCGTACCGTCGGTGATACTACGTCGTAAAAAAAAAAAAAAAATATAAAAGGTTCGTATCTTAAATTTTACTTTCATATCTTAGCTTTTACATTTTTAGTTCGATTTATAAAGAATAAAATTTATTATCTGTTATTAATTTTGAAACTTTCTCTTACCTTTCCGCAAAAATGGATGATCGAATATTCGTTTAACTTCGATCATTCGAATTCTTATATGTGTTCTCAAATACGTGTTACAGATTATCTAGAAAATATATAAAAGGACGATTGATTGTAAGTAAGTATATCAATTTCGATTTGTTACTCTCTAAAGAAATGAATGATCGAATATTTGTTAAACTCGTTTATTCTCTTTCTATGCGATTTGAGAAAACGAAGGCGCGTAGCTGATGATTTAAATGATATGAAAAAGTATAATCAATTGCATTAGAAATAAAATGCTTCGATTTCATACAAAACCAATGATCGAAATATTCATTAAGTTCGTGTATTATTTTCGTACTTCGTATTATCTTCGTGATCCCAAGAGATACAAGGATTTCTAGTCGATGATCTAGAAAATATAAAAAGGTACGATTAATTATCTACGTAAATCTGTTAAAAACGAAACGATATGAGCGAACCGTTTAGTACGAAGTAAATTAGTCGACTGAGCTATCTTATCGTGTGATCCGTTGTTATTATCTATCAGTTTATTGTTATTATCTACTTGTGTTTATACTGTTCTCCTTGTATTTACAATTCCGCGAAAATTTCCGTTTCAACCGGAGTACGTTTCTTTCAATATAAACAAACTAAGACCCTATACGCTCTATTAATTCGATCGATTACGTGTCATTTATGTTGTTCATTAAATAATTTTTTCGTACATACTCTCTTTCTCTCTCAATCTATCTATTTATCTATCTCTCTCACAATCTTTCAATGAAACGAGAAACTCTTCCATCTTTCCCACGATCGACTCACGCTCGCTCTAGAAAAGCATTAACGGCAGATGATTAAGATAGAGTCATTTTATTCCTCTCGTTTTCCAGTTCCTTCCTTGCTTCTCGTGCACGAATGCAAAACGGCAACGGTTTTTGTAAAGAGAACGTATGAGTACGTAATTATTTATTATTGCTACCTTCGATCGTAAGAATATATATATATATATCTCTCTCTTTCTTCTGTTAAAGATAATCCTTCTATATCCTTTCTCTCTTTGTTTCTCTTTCCTTCTTATTTTCATTTTTTTCCAGAATACTTTAATCTCGTCTTTGAAAAACGGTTCCTTTCGTGTGGATGCTGGTGACGAGAGACGATCGAGAATCGACTCGACGATTTGCTTCGAGAGAGAGAGAGAGAGAAAGAGAGAGACACGCGTCCAATCGAAACGTATCAATGAGAAACGATAATGATTAACATTGATTTTAATTCCAAACGAATAAAATTGAGGTCGAATTATCTTTATGCGGATAAGTAAAATACTTTTGCGTGCGTTCGTGCATTTTTCTTTTTTCCTTTATTCTTTTTTATATCACCCAATCGACGAATAAATCGTCGAATAATCGGACAAAATGAAATTCGTCGGCGTGTACGTCGGATACGATTAACATTTTTCTTATGATTGCCTTTGAAAAGAGAATGAAAGGATCGCCATGAAGATTAAGATCATTCGTCTCGAAGTAAACGAGATCAAGCTAATACGATAACATCGCGAACGTCGGAACACGAGATACGTTTATACCCTTCGAAAGTTAACCAATTTCCTTTCCCAAAATGATACCTTTCGTGCGAGTCATTTTTCTCTTCTCTCTCGATTAGGTACATATATATATATATATATATATATATATATATATATATATACATATATATATATATATATACTACCTAGCTATCTACCTACCTACCTACCTACTACCCACAAGTTGGATAAACGAGAACGATTTTTTTTAAGTATAGAGAACACACAATAACGTCACATTACTATTACATTTGTAATGAATGTTGGAGACAGTCGTTAAAGTATCTAGATCAGTAGTGGGCAATCCAAGGCCCATTGATTCGCATGTGATTCTCCAATTACTTCCAGTAATTTAGGAATTACTGAAAAATTTTTTGCTATAAAATAAAAATTACAAACGTATTAGTAAAGATTTTTATAATGTTTACGAGAAATACAAGGAAGGAAGAGAAAGAAAGGCAAGATTATTGTTAAAACAGATCTCATCAATTAAAATTCTTTTTAGTTTTTTTTTATTAATGTATTGCAAGTATTTGATATCGTTCGTTCGTTGCGAACCTTATAGAACATTAGATTTTCAATTTTCCTTATCCCCAAAACAACGAAGATTGCTCTGTTCGCCGATTCAGCTTGACGATTCTCAAATTTTTATTTATTTCTCTTAATTATTCTGAATTAATCTCAATTATTGATCTGAACAAATCTCAATTATTCTGAAAATTTATGAAAATTTTCACTTGTTGATTTTGTTGATATACATAGTTTGGAAAACACTGATCCAGATTATCAAGAGAAGATATGTTAGATGATCGACCGAGAACAGAGATTGGGCTAAGTCAGTTATTTAAATCGAAAGATTCCAAAATAATCTTTAGAAGATAAAAAATGATAAGTTTAGGGAGTCTTATCATCGTTCCGCGGTTTGACTTTGGGAAATTTCGCGTGCCGTGTGTGCTCGCACACGCTCGGACACCATAGTCAGTCAGCCAAGCAAGCAGGCAAGCAAGCAAGCAAGCAAGCAAGCAAGCAAGCAGGCAAGCAGGCAGACAGACAGACAAACAGACAGACAGACAGGCAAGCAAGCAAGCAAGGAAGCAAGCAAGCAAGCAAGCAAGCAAGCAAGCAAGCAACCAACCAACCAACCAACCAACCAACCAACCAACCAACCAACCAACCAAGCAGGCAGGCAGGCAGGTAGGTAGGATCGATTTAAAAAGTAAATGACTGACGGACTGAGGTCGCCTACCAGGCAATTCCAGTAGCGGGCAATTGCGTGCAAGAAATTACTTGCCAATGCTGACTGGCACGCAAGCTCCGAGCGAACGCGAAGAGAGAAAAGAGAGAAAGAGAGAGAAAGAGAGAGAAAGAGAGAGAGAGAGAGGCTACGTCGGTGTCTTTTCTTCTTCTTTCAAGCTTCGACGATCTGCCTCGACGATCAGCCTCGACGATCAACCTCGACGAATAACCTCGACGATTTTTTCTATTTCTCTCTTTCTATTTCTCTTTCTCTTTCTCTTACTCTTTCTCTTACTCTTTCTCTTACTCTTTATTTTCATGGCGCAAGTTAATCCCGCCGATTCATCTCGAACGCGCGTCTCCATTCGACGATGATGGGTCTAGATCCGTCAAAGATATCGGAAGGAACTGCCTCGACGTAAGGGTACAACCGACCATATCGATGATACACTACTGTGCTAACCGATAGCTATAGGATTCGTCGATTGGATAGGGTAGCAAGTGAAACGGACTGACAACGACGAAGCCTACGTTGTTTGGACTCGTGCTAGATCATTTAAATGGAATGAGAAATTATTTGAACGTTTCTTCGCGCCAACAAACAAAACTGATTGATAAATTCGAATATTATGATTACTATTTATGACATACGTACATGTTCGATGAATTTAATATTCATTTTACAAGATTTTGGATAATTAATCATTGATATTTATACATACATACATACACACACACACATACATATATATATATTGTGCACGTTATACCTACTCCCATATATATCCGTGTTAATAAATCTAAGAGATACGTTATGGCAATCGATCCCGCTTGGACCCGGGTAGATTCGAAGCAGGTATCGTGTGTCTTACCTTCGTGTTTGCATCCATCTACGATAGATCGAAGGTAAGCCGAGAAGATAGGGGAGGATAGAGGCAAACGACCGAGGAAGGATCTCAACGAATGAAATACCGACAGAAGCATCTTTATATCTTCAACACATCGCTAAGTAGGGAGACCCGATCTCTCTTGTCGGCATAAAACGAACGCGCACACCGATTATCAAAACTGTCGCTTATTTCGTTACTCTTTCACGGCTCTCTTGCCTTCGTAATATTTCTTTCTTGAAACTCGATTCGCCTTCCTCGCATGCTATGTTATTTATACACTTTTATTATCCGAATAGAAAGATAGTCTATGTTTTTCTAAGATCTTGTTTTTAAACGAAAACTATAACAAACTCGGAAGTCTCTATCGAAAATTTCTCTACAGTTTCTGCTAGTTTACGATAGTGAATAATGTAATGAATGATCTATCTATAATATATATTAAATAATCGAAAGATCTTTAAAAGAGCTCGCTTATAAGAGAGAGAACTATTTCGTTCGTTTTATTTGTCCTGTCTCTCGGTCGAGTTTACGCGCTCAAGCATAGATATCTGTTTTACTTTATGTAATATATATAACTTTATATATGATTATAATATATATATATATATATATGTATATATATAAACTTTAAACAAAGTGGTAGTAAAAAGGAACTTTTGGTTAAGGGATTCTTTCTTTCTTTCAATGGCAAGAAATATATTATTTTTCGTTTTAAGAACCCATGAAATCGAGATTGACGAAAAAAATAAATAAAAAATAAAATAAAAAGAAAAATAAAAGAAACAATAAAATAAATATATAAATAAATAAATGAATAAATAAATAAATAAAAGGATCGTAAGCTCGTAGACTTACTACTCGGTTTAGTTTACCGATTGGTCTGCATAAAATTTGTCGTAACCGAGGAATTATCGGTATAGCGATAGTGACTAATTTTATGAGGCTGCATATAACTGTTGTCGCTTAGCTACCTATACAGCCATAACCGCGAAACGTCCAGCATCATGATCGGCCTAATTTTACGAGGCCATCCCCTTTTTTAATGTCCTTTTCGGACGAACGAGAATCCATTCTACCTGACCACTAGCCAACTCTAAATGGCTAACGAGACTTTTCGACGACGGCACAACGTCGTCCTTGGATCATTCGATCGATGAACCTTGTAAGAGGATTTTTTCGTCCTATCGAGTTCGATCGATGAACCAAAGTGATCTGGTGTCATTTATGTTATACGGATATGACCTCTCTCTCTCTCTCTCTCTCTCTCTCTCTCTCTCTTTATATATATATATATATATATATATATATATATAGAATATATTATATATATAAAATATTAGTAATGCAGATATTTACTACGTGTTAAAAAAACAAAAAAGAGAAAAAAGAAGAAACAAACAAACAAAAAAGAAAAAAAAGGATGATTTAAGATCTTTGGTAGAGAGACTAGGAAGGGAGGAAGCAGGAGGCGCAAAAAAAAGGTTCGAACGATCGAGACAGAAGGAAGAAGATCGACAGGAGCAGAAGCCGGTGGCATAGTTGTGGATCGAGTCTTGAAAGCACCTCGATGATCGTAACGCGCGCATCTTTCGAAATATACGAGCGGCTCGAGCCGTCCACCGAATTGATTGCCGACACCTTCAATCTCCGGAACAGCTGCTCGTAACGTCATAACGTGCTCACCGTCGGATATCCTTTTCTCTCTCTCTCTCTTTCTCTCTCGATCTATATATTTACCAGTCCCGTAGTACCTACCAGTCGAAGAATTATGCCCGTTGCACCGAACGCGCCGACCGATTTTACGATCGAACGTGAGGTCGTATCTAGCCGCCACGTCGCCGCCTTATTTTACGAGGCTGCGCCTCTTAACGCCTCCTTAGGGCCCCGAAGAAGAAGAAGAAGAAGAAGAAGAAGAAGAAGAAGAAGAAGAAGAAGAAGAAGAAGAGAGAAGAAGAAGAAGAAGAAGAGAGAAGAAGAAGAGAGAAGGAGAAAAAAGATGAAGAGAGAAGGAAAAGAAAGAAGATGAAGGAGGAAGATGAAGAGAGAAGGAAAAGAAAGAAGATGAAGGAGGAAGATGAAGAAAGAGAGAAAGAGAGAGAGAGAGAGAGAGAGAGAGAGAGAGGAAAGAAGAAGAAGAAGATGATAGCTTTTCCTTAGTACTTATAATAGATGATATCTCGCGAAATACATACATAAACGTGGATAGGCTAAAGTCTCTAAAAGGTCTAGCGCGAGCGACGATTCGAACGTAACGACGAATGTCATGGTGACCGCAACGTTATTACCGGCTCTCGCGTGCGGTCGTATGCGTTACGACGATTATTTCGCTTGCAAGGATAACTATGAGCTTGTATGTTGCTAGTGGCGGTGTGCGTGCAAGAACTTCTCTTTCTCTTTCTCTCTCCCTCTCTTTCTTTTTCTATCTATCTATCTCTATCTTTCTTTTGCTCTTGAACGAACGTCTGCGTAGGCATGCTAAGAAAGAGCGAGTGTGTAAAAGAGAGAAAGAGAAAAGAGAGAGAGAGAGAGAGAGAGAGAGAGAGGGATAGAGACAGAAAGAGAGAATACGTGGTTGGGTGTCGGATTGCTGCAGTCGCAACGAACGAGGTGTGGCGCAAGATCCTGACTGTAGTACTCTTTCTCTCTCTATCTTTCTCTTGCACGTAAAACAAGAGAGAGGAAGAGTAAACGAGAGAAAGAGTGAGAGAGAGAGAGAGAGAGAGAGAGAGAGAGAGAGAGAGAGAGAGAGGTCGAAGAAGCTACGCGAACGCGGACCATGTACGATGCCTCCGAGTATCACCTGAAATATAGACGGGCAAAGAGATAGACGGATAGATGAGTCTTCCCGCGGTTAATACAGTTTACCCCTCCCGAGGAAATTTATTCTTCCTTCGGGCGTGGGAAGTCCAGTCCTCCGTTCTCTCCTTCTCTTCATCCTCGTTCGCTATCCTCATCCTCAATTCTCATCCACATCCACATCCTCATCCACATCCACATCCTCATCCTCGTCCTCGTTCTCATCCTCATCCTCATCCTATCTTCTCCTCTCACGACGAGTTGCGAGCGGAGACTGAATTTTTGGGGGACGCCCTTACACAGCTCGGATATTAGTACGAACCCTTTTACCGGTTCATCGCTAATGGATGTCCTCGTGATATCGTACGATATCCTGCGTGGGATGAACGAAAAGCCTGACGGTTTTCTCGCTTCTTCTTTTTATTTTCCTCATGAGAACCTTTGGGTCTCTTCGATAAGGAAACGTTGATCCAAATATTCAACACGAATCTGTGTTCAACCGAACAAAGTGCGAGTCTGCATAATGTGCACCTATACATACATACATACATACATATATATATATATATACATATGTATGTATGTATGTACATGTGTGCGTGTGCGTGCATGCGTATATTTAGAATATTTATATTATCCTATGTGCATCGTTTATGTTCATACTTTAGGAAGCAATTTAATACCTACGATGCTCCTGATTTATCTGAGACATAACTAAATCTGAGCTATATAATTTTGGAAAGACAAGAAGACAACGTAGGAATAAAAAAGAACCCCTTACCTACGTGTCGGTATATACGTATCTACTTTCTACGTGCATGTACGTACATACATACATGCGTGTGCGAGTGTGTGCGCATGTGTGTTTCGTGATCGTGGCTTATAAGAAAGCACATGTAGACATTTCGTGATCGACCAAGCAAGCAACTCGTCGTTGGTCATCGAACGCGTCTTGTTAAGCAAATAAGCGGTAACACGAGGCTTTAAAGGGTAGCAGAACGCTCGGGAGAAAGGTGGAGGTGCAATGGCCCGGGCTTGAAAGAACAATGATCGACTACCTTGCTGAATTTTACGACGTTGCCCCTTTCTTTGCGCTCGCTCGGACCCTCTTGCCCTCCTCTTCCTCTTGTTGCTGCCACTGCCAGCTTTGCTCCCGCTTTGCTGACCACCTTGACGGATGAACGCACCGTGCATAACGAATGTTACGGATGTCGTGATGCTTTCGCGTCTATCGTATCATGTTCCAAATAATAATCGTACATGGCAACACGAAAGATGTTTATGATAGACCACATAGATCGTTTCATTAATCCCTTTCTACTTAGGTACATAATTTTTCCCTTTACGAACTAACACTTCCCTTGATTCTCCTCGATATTATTAACATTTACGTTCAATAAAAATCTACTTTGATTACATCTTTGATATTTTTACGAACTTAACCAAACCCCTTCCCCGCGATTTTTTTTCTCGTTCCCCCACTAAGCCGAAAAATGTCTCGGAATACTTTGTAAACGACGATTAACAAGATCGCTTAAGTAGAATCGATAACTCGATGACTTGCACGATCGAAGAAAGCGAAAGAGAAAAGAGACGAGAGGGGAAATGATTTTGAGAGGAGTTATAACATTGGTATCATGAACGTGGTAACGAGAACGCACCTAAATCCCTTAGGGCTACCGTCGTCGTATCGTTGGGTATATCCGTATCAGAGATCTCGGAATCACTGTCTGTCTATCTCCCTCTTCCTTTCCCCTTTCCCTTTTCCTTTCTCTTTCTCTCTCACTCTCACTCGTTTGGTCCACCTTGATCGGGAGGCTGCTGACGCGCTACAGGCCCCGTGGGGAAAGTAATTAAAGAATTAATTAAACGGAGGCTTACTCAGCTAAGTTCAGCCATCGATCAAGGCTAACCATAGCGCGGCCCTCTCGTTGCCTCTGACAAAAAACACCGCTACCGAAATCATAGGGAGCAGCCCATTGTACGTCTTTCCTCTCACCTCCTCGAGGCATCGCCATCGGAACGAACACCAGCAGTAGCAACAGCGTCAGCAGTGGCAGCGGCAATACGATGAGCTAAAGCGAGAGAGAGAGAGAGAGAGAGAGAGAGAGAAAGAGTGAAAGAGAAAGAGAGAAAAGCTTCCTCTTCACGAAGGAAGAAGCGGACGAGACGAAAGATGCTCTTCGAAGCGAGCTCGATGGAAGAGGAGGAGAGAAATGGAATGCAGCTCGCGTGCTCCAACCCCTGTCGTTACAAATTAGAGTAAAAATCATGAAGGAGGATCGTGGCAAATAACTTGCGCAGCGGGAGGGTTCTCCACTGCGGGCCAACGCAGCGAACAATGCCTTCTCCTCCTCTTCCTCCTCCTCCTCCTTTTTCTTCTTCTTCTTCTTCTTTTCCTCTTCCTCCTTCGGCTTCTCTTCTCTTTTAGTTTCTCCAGCCTCCTCTTCTCTTCTCTTCTCTTCTCTTCTCTTCTCTTCTTTTCTCTTCTCTTCTCACTTCCATCACTTACATCGCACGTCTTTCCATCTCTCTTTCACGCGTACCGCTCCACTCAGTCCACGTCCAACAATGAAGCAACCAGGCTTGAAGAGAGAGAGACCGGCTGCACACACGGTTCCACGTATAAACCCTTGCAGTGGACTATCACTGTCCACCTCCTCTCTCTCCTCCTCCTCACCTTTCTCTCTCTCTCTCTCTCTCTCTCTCTGTTTCTCTTTCTCTCTCTCTCTTTCTGGTCAGGGTCCAGGCTCGCGCTACCGTTTCCTCCTTCGACTCGAAACGTCGTGTCGACATGCAGCGGCGTGTCGATAAGTCCATACTCGGGATTCCGGCTCGGGGAACACAAAAGTTTAAAGTCCAGGCTGACCGGTAGCTCTTGACAGATCGGCACGACGTCAAGAAGGAAAAAGAGAGAGAAGCAGGAGGACGTGGTGGAGAAAGGGGAGGATTCTCCCTCGTAGTTCGTCAACGATCGCGATGCGCGAACTCGTTTCGATGATCGTTCCAACGACTTTGCCGTCTTCTTTGAGATCTCTTGGCCGGCAAGCCGGCAGAGAAACTTTACACGCACGGGAGCTTCTCTTTCTTCTTCTTCTTCTTCTTCTTCTTCTTCTTGTTCTTGTTCTTCTTGTTCTTCTTCTTCTTCTTCCTCTTTGATATTTGACGCGGCCGAGTGCCGCGCTTCGCGCCATTCCACCTCGAAATAATCCACCTCCTTTCGTGTCCTACCTATTATATCCTTGTCCCACCGACGTTAATCCTCTATCGTGATCCTAATATACCTACCAGCTTCTCTTATATCTTCCCATGGAATATCTCCCGCGGATAGTTTCACCATGCGTATGTATATAAATATCGGTCTACGCGTAACTTGTCCTTACTCTAACGCCTTTCCTCCTTTTACGATCACCAAGAGAATCGTCTCGTTAGTGAAAGTAAACGGTTTCTCGATCTCGTTCGATTACAACGAATATATGTACACATACACACACACACACATACATATATATATATTATATGTGTGTATATATATACATTATGTAATTTATATTAAATATCATGTGTATGTGTGAATATATAATATCAAAAAATAAAGTCGATAAACGGAGAGACAACGTATCGTTATACGGAATCGGACGTAGACAGAGGCTTCGCAACCGATTTTGGAGAACGAGCTCGGGGAACAAATTGGGCGAGGCGTCCGGTAGCACCCAACAGCTTCTCACTTCAAGGCTCGATCGTTTTCGATGGCCTGACGAGCCGAGGCGAAAGCCCGTCGGCCATTAATAATTGTTCGTAATAATGGGGAGGAGGTGAAGGTGGTGGAGTGTGGAGGAAGGAGGGAGGGTGGCCAGATATTCGAGATGGATAGAAAAAAGGACGACGAGCTCCTCCGTAACGAGCTTGACCGATTCTCGAGCGTTGTTGTTGGTGGTGTCGATCTTACCCGGAGGCCACCCCCGCTGCGTTCCTAATAAACCCACTTGCTGCTGGGATAATGGCTCCGCGGTGACTCCACAAGTCTTCTCCTTGGAAAAGGAAGACGAAGAGAGAGAGAGAGAGAGAGAGAGAGAAAGGAAACGAGATCGAACCTTCGACATTGGCTACCATACCGTTCGCTTCGACTGAAGAAATATTCATCTTCCGTTTTGCTACTCGCGCTTCGCAGATTTTATCTTTATTTCTTTTTTCTTCTCTTTTCGTTTTTTCTTTCTTTTTTCTTTTCTTTGCCTTTCTCTTTCTTTCCTCCCTCTCTCTCTCTCTCTCTTTCTCTCTCTTTCCTTTTGTCTTTTTCACCGGAGATGATCTCAAAGAGAAACCGATCTTCCAAGTTCTTTTATCAATCAACCGATATTTCGCGTATAATCCCATCTATCTGATCTCCTCATCGATCGTTACGTATAATCGTCGACGTATGTATTACAATAAAAAACTTTCGCCGTAAACAACTTGTTGCGACGTATTATATATAATTATAGGGCGTGTACGCGATCCATGATCATTCGTTCGGGATCATCGACAAAGCGACGCGATTCTCTGCTACCGTTGTCGCACATCGTGTCTCGATAACGAGATATTAGATTCGAGTGTGGTGACTCGACGAAATTTATAAATCGATCCACACACGTATCCAACCCGCTTGAGGACTAATAGCCGTCCCTGGATCGTGGCCTCGTATAATTAGGTCTTTTTCCGATCCTTCGCTTTTCAAAAGCAGTCATCTTTCTTCCCCTCCCTCTTTCCCCTTTCTCTCTCTCTGTCTCTTTCTCTCTTTCTCTCTCTTTTTCTCGGTCTCTTACCGAAGGTAGCCGATTCCTCGCGCCTTCGTTAAATCGTCCCGGTCGATTAACGGTTGTCAAAGATTCTTCCGGCTGGTACGAGTCGACATCGACATCGTTTGACAGCGATCGCGTGATGTGATTGATCCTTGGATCGATGGAATCTAAGGTACGACTTCCTCGTTCTTCTCCCTACCACGTCCTTCTTCTTCCTTCCTTCCAACGCGAAGATATGATTTAGCTCACGCGATTATCGTTCGAAAATCGAAACTTTCTTATCCGATTCATTCGGACGGACGAAAGCTAAAAAAAATACGAAAAAAAGAAGAAATAAAATCACATTCTCGCTAACGAGGAGAAAATCTAGACTGTAAAAAATAATAGACGACAGATATATATATATATATATATATATATATATATATATATATATATAGATATATAAATATATATATATATATATATATATATATATATATATATATATATATTTGGGAATTATCGTGATGGATAAACGATAAGATATTATTCTGAAAGGTTTCTCGATCTTCCTCAAACTCGACGTTTATAACCAAAGCGTTTATAACTACGTTGCCAATGGCGCTTTCCCCAAAGGCATTTTCGAAATCACGTCACGATCATGATCGCGGTAATCCATCGAGCGTACATATGACGGCAATCAGTCAGTCAGCCTCTCGGGGTTTGCGGATCGGATCGGATCGGATCGTTGCGTCGGATCTACTGCTTCGTGCCGCGTGAAGGATCGCTCCGATTTGCATCCCTCGTGCGGCGAATAATATATGTATGTAAGAGGAAGAGACGCGTTTCCAATTCGTTTCGAGCTATCGAATATAAGACGATGTCGACTAATCGAAACTCTTTTTTCTTTCTTCTCTGCCGATCTCGAAATTAGATTGCAACTTTTGATACGAGAAAATCCATTAGCGATCTTTTATGTTATTTAAAAGTGAAACAACGAAAAATATAATAACTGTGTATATTCGATTGATCGATAAATAACGTTGAAATATTTAGCTGTTTGTATTCAAATAAATAACATTCTACAGTATTTCTATTTATCGAAAATATTTAATATTCTGTCTCGAAATATGGAAAGAGTGTATTTTTTATTAAAAATTCTGACGTCACTTATCGACCAACTCAATACTTTAATAATCAGAGTGTAGACCGTAGAGAGACTATATTTTAGAAGAAAGAGAACTTTCTCTCCTATTTCTGTTGTTCAAAAAGTAACATTTAGATAGTTTGAAAAGAGTCGATAATTAACTATTAGCCGTTTACGCTTTCTCTTCAGCCATTGTGATGAGAGGAACAACGCGAGAATGGAAGTCATGCTAGAGAGTGCGGAAAATTGTTTTGTCAGGAGTTAAATGAAGGGACGAATGGTATTGAACGAAAAAGAGAGAGAGAGAGAGAGAGAGAGAGAGATGAAGAGATGGAGAGATAGAGATAATCGAAAACGAAAAGGCAGGAAGGAGAAAAAACAAACGTTTGAAAGCTCATCGTTATTTCTTGGAATTAGAAGAAACGGGTATCCTTCAAATTAAATAGCTTAGCCCGTAAAAGAGATACTACTAGGACTAAGGGCTAAGGAATAAGAGAAGGGAAATGATAATCGATGCCACGTTCGATTCGTTCACTCGTTAGAAACTGTAAATTGTCAACCCGACTTTGCCGCAAATGAATAGCTCTCCTACAGAAATTCATTAACACCTTTATTCAAATTCATTCGGACGTGAATCAAGTTGAACAGATCGTGTCACGTTACGGATTAAATATTGTCCCTTTTCTTTCCCGAAGGAAAAAAGACTATGACGTAACAAAGTCCTCGTAGGTCGATGGTCCTACTATTCTCGTTCGAAGAAGAACTTCGAGATAACTTAAAATGAGTCAGGTAGTAAGTATGTGTATTCTACCTATACTAAAATGAAAGAAGATAGAAACGAAACGATTCGACGACCTCGAAAACGTTACGTCGAACGGTCGAATTTATACTCTTAAACTTTCTAATATTTCTTTTCGATTTAACGTAACTAATATCGTGTATGTTCGCGTATATATATATACATATATAAAATCGCATATTTGATCGGTATATCTTAGATTTAATTATAAAATCTTAGGCAGGCATCCGTCGTTTTTCCACGTAAGAAAAAAGAAAAAAGAAAGGAGAGAGAAAGAAGAAGAAAAATTATCGACTTGCGACGACTTTACACCGTAAGTAGTTTTACGAGGAGGGTCGTAAAAGACGCGGAACGCATTAAAACGAAAGATCAAGATCGCTCTACGTGTATACGTGTTACGTTGAACGTGTATTTATGCGCGTGGCAGGAAAGAGCGGTGTGTTCGATATATATGATGATGATGATGATAATAAAAAAAAAAAACAAAATATAAAAAAAAAAACAAAAAAAGGAAAGGAAGGAAACCCCTTTCACCCCTCAAAAAAAAATCATAAAAAAGAAGGGAAGAGAGAAAAAACAGATCGAATGATCGACGATAATCGTAATAAATCATTGTCAATAATGTCGGGTGTTAGGATCGAAAGATCAAGCAGAAATTATAAGAGAGAGAGAAAGAATCAGAGAGATCTCGAGTAAGACGACGAGCTAATTCCGTTGACATGAGATTCAAATTCGCAACAGATAGTAGAGACTGATTTAACGGACGAGTCCAGTTGGAAGATCGCTGATAATTTCGCTTAGCAGTTTATCATGGTTGTCGGTGTGAGAGAAGTGTCGGTTTGATCGTCCCAGTGATCTCGCTTGATTTATATCGTCGACGATCATCGCTACGATTTGTCCGTGGCTATTGATCAAAGTGTCACCAGGTAGTATATAGGTATAGAATACGGACGATGTCACAATCGACTCCTACTATCTATAATATCGATTGTTAGAAAGAATTTCTCGATCTTATGGAAGAATCTTACGTTAGTTTTCTCTGTCAGCTGTTCGAAAGCGCGATTACTATATACATATATTCGAAATCGAGACTAAGATAAATTGGTTGGTAACTTTTTTCTTTCTTTTTCCTTCTCTTTTTCTTTTTTTTTCATTATTTCAACGCGATCGTTTGCGTATGCGAGCCACGGAAATCTTTCACGATAACGAAGAAGAAGGAGAAGAAGCATTCCAAGACTAGGCGTATCCCGTAGGAGGTCGGAGCACTCCCTTGATATACAAGGAGAAAACGTGCTAATTGATCGCAAATACAAAATCGAGAACGAAAGAGAGATAGAGAGGGAGCAAAAGAGAGAGAGAGAGAGAGAGAGAGAGAGAGAAACAGAGAGATCGGTTTTCTATGGGTGCCATCTGAAGGAACTCGCGAGCAAATCTCGTACGGTCGCTTCTATAAACATGCTAATGGCGGTTCCCGATAATAAGTTAGTGCTTCGATAGTCGCTCGCACTCTTCTTTCTTCAGGGAGAAGGATGTACGCGCGACAGACAGACAGAAATTTCCTCGCGTGTACGTTTACGCGCGTTTACGCACTCTTTCTCTCTCGTTTCTCTCTCTCTCTCTCTCTCTCTCTCTCTCTCTCTTGCTCTTCTTAAATGCGTGTATATTGGAGGAAGGAGATTGTAGGTAGAGAAGAGAGAAAGAAAGAGAGAAAGAAAGAGAGAGAGAGAGAGAGAAAGAGCCTGGTCTGACCACAAGAGCGTGCTTTACAGGCTGATGCGTTGAGACACATCGACAGTCTTTAAGAGAGACAAAGCCAAAGAGAAGGAAAGGGAAAAGGATAGTGGTGGTTTAGTTAGTAGTAGTATTAGTAGAATAGTAGTAGTAGAAGTAGCGTAGTGGTGGTAAAGGTAATAGCGGTGGTAGTGGTGATGGTGGTGAAGAAGAAGAAGAAGAAGAAGAAGAAGAAGAAGAAGAAGAGGGAGAAAAAGAGGGAGAAGAGAAGCGAGGAGACGCCAAGGGAGAAGGGTTAGTAGCTCTTGTAACGCTATCGACCCTGTCGCTGTACATCACGTCGACACCATCCTAGTCGGCTCATTTCAGAGCCCCGAGTGTAGTAGGAGTTGGCTTCTGCGCCATTACTTCGCTTGCTCGGGCCAACACGTGCACACGCGCGCCTGCACGCACGCCTTACGAAAGAAGAGAGAGAGAGAGAGAGAAGAAAGAGAGAGGGAGAGAGAGAGTAGACACGCACGGTTTCTCGTACACGTACCTACGCCCTCTGCCAAGGTACACGCGAGCAACGAAGGTAGGTACTTACATTGCTGATGGTGACAACGTTGGTATTGGTATTGGTGATAGTGGTGGTGGCAGTGGTGGTGATGGTGATGGTGGTGGTGGTGATGGTGGTGGTGGTGGTGGTGGTGGTGGTGGTTGTGGTGATGGTGGCAGTGGTGGAGGTGGTTTTGCTGGTGGTTGTAAAGCTGCAGTCGATGTTACCACCGTTGCCCTCGCGAACGAGAGGGGAGCATTCGAGCGAAGAAAGGGGTGGGGAGAGCAAGAGAGAGAGAGAGAGAAAGAAAAAAATAGAAAGAGAGAGAGAGAGAGATGTGTGTGTGTGTGTATTATGTCCTCGATGCATACTCCTTCCAAGGAGTAGACAAGGATCTGATTACGTGAAAATAAATTGTGCCGGTCCGATAATACCGCTTCCTCGCTAATTTATATCTCGATTGCCCTTGTGAAAATAGTCAATTAAATGCATTCCACGGTGTTTAGAGAGAGAGAGAGAGAGAGAGAGAGAGAGAGAGAGAGAGAGAGAGAGAGAGAGAGAGAGAGAGAGAGAGAGAGAGAGAGAGAGACAGAGAGAAATGTTCGAATAATTATTATCCATGAGATTAACTCGACAGTTTCGACTCGTTTTTGCAAAGTTCTTTTTTGTTTCATCTTATCTATTCTTTTCCTTTTCTTCTGTTTCTTTTTATTTCTTTTTCGATTCGATCGATGGCAGGCAGAAGTTAGAAACGTCGATTGACGTCTGACGGCTTCGTGTCATCCCTTTTCCAACGTCCACTATTATATTCACGCGACACGTAGCGTCGTGTCCGATTAAAAGCTTCTGTCCATTTACGATCGATCGTGGATCGAATGATCCAGATGACGGTTCTGTTGTTGTCAAGTACAGCTGCCTGTTTATGTTGTACTAAGCTGTGATGTATGTATATGTATGCATATATATATGTATGTGTGTGTGTACGTACTTATGTATATATATACGTTACCGTCATGAGTAGTCGAGCTAGCACGACGATGACTATAATTTAGGTCGCAGACAAGAAAGATTAGGAGGGATCTAACTACGGCTTCTACCTTATGTGGAAAACATTTTTCTCTTCATCAATTAATGATAATACCTCTGTTCGTTATCGTGGAAATAACGAGAAAGAGAATAGCAAGCGTTTTCTAAAGTGAACTGTTCGTCTAAAAAATCTAATTTAACCAACATAAGCAAGAAATCATTTGCAGATAATAAAGTATTAGAGACAACGCTTTGACGTTTGAAGTGCCAATGTTCACGAAGTTCTTGTGTTGTTTTCTTTCCTTTTCTTTTCTTTTTTTTCGTTTAACAAATGACAAAACGATCGAAGAAAAAAACGTGTTAGACTCGTTAAATACATTGACGGTTCGATCTTCTAATAACTAATTACGTAAGAACTTTTAAACCCCGTCAACGAGTGAAGTTTCTAATCAGACGTAATGTAAAGATATATCTGTAGAAGTAGAAGAAAAAGAATAAAACTTTTCTGAGGCAAGAATACTCACTTAGCTGTTCTTATATCTAAGTATATTAAACTATTAAGAATGTCGGGAACGAAGAATTAATAAGTCGATACATTTTCTTATTTCTCTTTTCGATATCAAATCGAAAATAAATAAATCAAAATAGAAAGCACACGCCGAAAAATGACGAAACATTCTTTCAAACGAAACATCCTTTCCAAAGTTAATTAAAAGTCATACTTTCTTGTTTGCTTTTCTTTTCTTTTTTTTTTATTTCCTTCCCAAGAGAATCAGCAATGTTTCGAGTTTAATTTTATCGATAGATTCCATTGATCGCGTAGAATCAACCCGCGATTGCCTCGGTTTATGGGAACTCCTCGAAGGATCTCGTTCGGGGTCCATGAGCGATGATGCTGCTGGCTCCATCGTGCTTACACGTTGCACGGATTAATCCAGAGAGAGTGGAAACGTGCGAGAACGTCTGTTCGTTGTGGATATCTCCCGGCCATTTCTGTTTAATTGATCGTCCTGAAACGTTGGCACCGTATATGTGTCCCATGGATCGAAACTGATACCAGGACGGCGATTTCAATGGGCAGTAGACGAGCCAATTAGCTCCGTCCCAATGCTCAGGTACGCTCTCTCCTTCTATCTCTAACCCTTTCCTCCAATTTTCTCTCTTTCTCTCTCTCTCTCTCTCTCTCTCATCGGATATCTCGCTGGTACTCTCTCTCTCTCTCTCTCTTTCTTTCTCTCTCTCTTTTTCCTCGTCTCTGGTAGGATTCTCGGCCTATATGCGACCTGGAAGGCTTCCGGGCTGAGGCAGGACATTACGAAGCCCTCTCCGACTACAGACGGAACACAGAAACCAGGGTCCTATCTTATCCGCGGAGAAGTTTATAGCCCGGTCGACTCTAATTGGGCGAGAAATCATCGGGCACTCCTTTTCTCCGTCCCCGCTCACGCTCAAAGTGAGGACCACTCCACTAATTCACGATTTCTCGCGTATTATTGCCGGACCGCGCCTCACCGAATCTTCGAGCTTTGGTAGAAGATCCTACCAAGAAAGAGATAGAAAGAGAGAGAGAGAGAGAGAGAGAGAGAGAGAGAGAGAGAGAGAGAGAGAAAGGAAGAAAGAAAGATAGAGTCGCTTCCGTCCAGGACAAATTTGCGACGGCGCTTGATCGGCCCGACCAGGATCGAGCCCGGCTGCTCCCAACGAATTATTATCGTCGATTCCAACTGAAAAATCCATTAAACTCAAACTACTTCGTTGAGATTTTCGTGCTTCCGCGCTAGCAAGGAGCTATCATATCGGTCGAAAAAAAAGAAGAAGAGGAAAAAGAAAAAGGAAGCGAAAATGAGAAAGAAAGAAAAAGTTTCTGGACACGTTCGCGATTTACCGCTGGAAGGAAAGGTGAGCAACCCCCGAGCAGCAATATCTCATTGAGCCGAAAGAAGAAGAAGAAGAAGAAGAAGAAGAAGAAGAAGAAGAAGAAGAAGAAGAAGAAGAAGAAGAAGAAAGAGAGGAAGAAGACGAAGAAGAAGGAGGAGGTGACTTTAACGTCTACCTCTCGCTTCTTCCCATGAGCAATCGTAGCCGAGACGGGCACGACGTGCCCGGTAAGAGTAAGATCGTTAATCTTACTGCACCGATCGGTCTCAGATAGTAATTGTTACGTTCTCGTTTCTCCTGGCTGACTGCCTGAATCTGTCCGACCATCCGCATCCTCTCTTTCTCTCTTTTCCTTCGCAAGACAACTCACCCGCTTACTCCTTCTACTCCAACGAACTTCTCCGCTATATATACCTAAGTCTGTCTCTCTCTCTTTTTCTCTCTCCAACAGCCGATGGTAGGAGTGCCGAGCGTTCACCCACCACCGGGTGTTAATGCCTTTGGCAAGTTTGTTCGCATTACAATGCTGCCGATCTCTTTTCCATCCCTCTCTTTTTCTCTCCCTCTTTCTCTCTCTCTCTCTCTTTTTCTCTCTCGCTTTCTCTTTCTCTATCTATCTCCTTTTTTGCTCACGCACTCGCTATTTCCGTCTTCGACCGCTCCTTCTCTCTCTCTCTCTCTCTCTCTCTGTCTCTTTTGGTTTCTCACCTCAGGCTATCCGACTCTCGTCCTACCGAACGCATATCCACGATCCAGGGCTCCGAAGCATGGCCATAAATTTGCTGGTCGCGCTAACCGTTGACGGGAAGCACGATATCCGAAATGCTGGTGGATCCGGTGTTTTCGTGGGACACTCTTTCCTCTCCTCTCCTCTTTCTTCCTCCTCTTGCTACGTTCGACGGTGTGTCGCCAAGAAACCAGTTCCAAGGCAGATTCCTTATTTGCGAGCCCGACGAAACCGTAGATTCGAGTTAATCGTCGATGAGGCCTTCCCGACTCGCGCACTCCTTTTTAACACCTTCGCTCTCTCTCTCTCTCTCTCTCTCTATCTCTGTCTCGAGAGAGACAGAGATAGAGAGAAAAAGGGAAAGAGACAGTTTCTCCCATCCCACTATACCCCACCCCATCTCACAACCCCCGAGAAAAAAATAAACAAAAAAATATAAAAAAAAGAAAGACCCAGCGTAACGACGACATTCTCAATAAACTTGGTTGATCGATAAACTCCAAACTACCGAAATCCTTTCATGATCCATCGACGAACATGAAACATAATCGATCACGAACGTATTCCATCGGATAATCTAAAAGATAATTCGTTTCTTACCTTCGTGTTTCTTCATTATATTTTCGTTTCTTTCTTCTTCTTCTTCTTCCTTTTTTTCTCTTATTTTTTTCGAAAAATGTAACGATTTCATGCATCGTGAAATTGCACGCATACAGTGATCTTTTTTTTTAATTGTTTTATCGATGTAAGTTATATAGACGAAATCGTTCGGGATAACGAAAGGATAAAGGAAACAATATGTCCGTGAGTTAGAGTATCGTTTGAAAATATAAAAAAAGGATAAGGATTTTGTAAGAAACGAAATCAGGCAAGAAATAAATGTGTGCGAGTGGTAACGACAATTGGGATTATTGTAGACGCATTCGGAAGAACTGTGGGCCCTTTTTTCTTTCGAAATTACTTTAAGAACTTTTTTTTATGTCCTGTGTGGATATTTACAAACGAGTTCATTTTTTAAATAAAACGATATCTTAATTGTGTTACAATTTCATCATCATCTGCGTTCTTCCTTTCTCTGCTCCAAGTAGGAGCAAAGCGTACCCTTTTTTATTTTCCTTTGAAAAAAGGTACTTACGTCTTTTTCTAATCTAACGAGGCACTAGACATTTCCTCCTATCTTTTCTCTCTCTCTCTCTCTCTCTCTCTCTCTCTCTCTCTCTCTCTCTCTCTCGCTCCCGTTCTTTACTTACGATTCTGTACACAGCATTTCCTTCTCATTTTAACGACAGACGTATAATTTCCATGGCCGATGAAGATGGATTAGAGAGATGAAAGAAAAAAGAAAAAAAAAGAAGATAAAAACAGAAAGAAAGAAAGAAAGAAAGAAAAAACCAAAAAAAAAGAAGAACGAAATGACGATACTATCGAAACATAGTCCTCGATACAGTCCTACTCGATAATAATGTTACAGCGACACTGATGATATTGCATTTTTAATATTACACAGCGATACTCGGTAGCACTTAATCGTTAATCGTATTCGTAGTAAATCGATCGTAGTAATCGTAGTAAGTAGCTGAATAGGTACTAGAGACATTAGTTTGATAGAGAAGAGAATCACGTTCGAAAGTTTAACGAGTGATGATTACATCCGTTTTTCGATCTAAGTATACGAGTTCCACGATACGACACTAGAACGATTCGACGAGAGTTTTTCCTATAAGAATAAGAAAAAAAAAAACAAAAATATATATATATATTGTCCTCTGTCGTAGGAACCTCAAAAAGAGGATACGAGAGTTCATTCTCAAAGAAAAAGATTCTTTTTCGAGATCTTATTACAACGAACGTTTATAGTCCTCTCACTGAGACACTAACTCTGAGACCTTTTTTTATATATATATTTTTTTTCTTTTTCACCATAAGTTCGCACTCGAAAATTATGAAATCACCACCGTACGAACGAGATGAAAATAATTCTCTCTTCTTCTTTTATCTCGTCCTAGTATTCGTCTTCTTCCGCTTCCCCACTTCGAGTCAAATTCAACGATCGTGTTTGGTCAATTCGAGAGGTTGCTGATCGGTCCAATGATCTCTCCACGCGACCGGCGGCGAAGATGGGACATCTTGATCGGAATCTTGTACGTCGATTTCTTCGTCCTCGTCTTCGTCCTCGACGGTCTCATAGTCCATTCTTTGACCGGAACCAGGTCCACCAGGTCCATGACCAGATCTTTGAATCTCGTAGGTGGGACTCGTAGCTCGTGACAAATTCGAACGCGAATCCTCGCCAACCAGCTGACTGATCATACGAAAAGCGCTTGGTTTCTTTTCTGTTTGTTGCTGTTGCTGTTGCTGTTGTTGTTGTTGGTGTTGTTGTTGTTGTTGTTGTTGTTGTTGTTGCTGCTGTTGTTGGTGTTGTTGCTGTTTCGAAATCGATTCGAGCCTACCACCAATCCTCTCGTTAGACTCCCTCGAAGATTGCGACGAAGTCGTAACGACCGCACGAAACGCGCTACTTTCGCCTCCCATTCCTGCGATTGAGCAGCCCGACGTACGGCCGATTTCCATGCTGGACGCGGAGTGCGGCCGCGGCTGCGGCGGCGGTGGCGGCGGCGGCGGCGGCGGCGGCGGTGGTGGCGAACGCTTTAAGAGGTTCATTCGCTGATGACGACGCCACTTTGCCCGTCTGTTGGAAAACCAAACCTAAGAGTCACGAGTTAGGTCGTTAGATGGCTCGTTATCAACGTCTTCGTTTTGTATTTTTCTTTCTTTTCTCTCTTTCTTTTTTCTTTTTTGTTTACTCTCTTTGTTTCTTTTAATTCATTCATTTCATTCATTCATTCATTCCTTCACTCATTCATTCATTTATGTATTTATTTATTTATTTATTTATGAATTATCATATACCCCTATTATTCCTAAATTCTCTTTTTTCTTTTTCCCTTTTTATATATTTCCTTGAAATAATTCCATGTCGACGCAATTTACCGTACGCAGAGACGACACACTCTTTTTATCAATCATCCCAAGAAAAGTCCGAGAGAAATGTCTCGAGCATAGAAGAAACGAACGAAACATGAAGGAACGAAAAGGAAGAGGAAGGGCAAAGATAGAAAGAAAAAATAGAGGAAAGAAAAAAAATAGCAGAGAAAAAAAGAAGAAAGAGATATTCCAATGAACTCGAAACTCTCTGCTCTCGTCTCTGCGCACAGATCTCTGCGCGTTCCTTCCCCATTTGAAATTGAATCCGTTTGTCCTCACCTGTACGCGTGCCTCCGAGAGGGAGGTCTTCGAAGCCAACCGTTCGCGCGTCGACACGCAAGGGTAGTGCGACCTCTCGAACTCCTTCTCGAGTTCCTCGAGCTGCTCCGGACTGAAGGTGGTGCGATTTCGCCGGAACTTTGGCTGCTCGGAACCGTCCAAACTTCCGTCGTCACCGTCACCATCTGAGCGTGACAACAGAGAACAACGACTGTATTCGACGATACTATCGATCATTTTAATTAAACAATTAATCGAATCTCCACAATTAATTGATCGTCACCAAATATTCAATATGGTATTCAATAAGTACACGTATAAGATATTTTTATTTTCTTTCTGCGATTGACGTTTCTTCCTCCGATTAAATTAATTTATATTAAATAAATTAAATCATATTTATAATTATCTGGGAACATTTCTTTTTGTTCCCCTCGATAAAATATACGAAATAAAATATACGACAGGAGAAGCCATTGTTTTGCTTTACTTTTACATTCTACTAAATACCAATCCATGGATTGATTTTTATTCGTGCGGAATCGTTGATATAATGAGAATGAAAGCAATCATCGTCGAACTCGAAAAAAGTCCGAAATGTTTATGCAAGTTGACTGCAGCTGCGAGCATAAGAATTCATGTTGTTTACCATCCTTTTCTTTCAATTCGTGTGTGTTCAACTTGCGATATCTATGATTATTATGCGTGAAATTTGTTCGTTCATTCGTCCGTTCGTTTGTTCGTTCAAGAAAGAGAAAGAGGGGGGGGAGAGAGAGAGAGAGAGAGAGAGAGAGAGATAACCGCATGGAAGAAGATATACTAAATGATTTAGAAAAACGAAAACTTTTGTCTTTTCGAAAGTCTGAAAACACAACGTCTCGACAAATAATCAAAATACTTTACATTTTCATAAAATAAAATTCAATTTTGTACGAGTACAGAAGATAACATTACTTCTTATTCCGATATAAAAAGTTTACTTTAAGTATTTCACGATGGGAACAAAACATTTCGTTAAGAAAATAATTACGAAAAATTGTTTAACCAAGCCACTTAAACAAACACAATTCGATCCTAAGGAGGCTTAGGGGCAACCTTAACGGAAAGACGAAAGGAAGAAAGAAAAGAAAGAAGAAAAAAAGAGGAAAAAAAAAGATAAAAAAGGCATAAAAGAAAAAAAAGAAAAAAAAAGAAATTCTAAAATAAGATAATGACCTTGCAAGTATCCTCTCGCGATGGCGTCGGCAGCGTGCAAAGCATGATCGGCGGTGCCAGCAGCGGAGGCCGATGCGGCAGCGGCCGCAGCGGCTGCGGCACCAGGACTCAAGGATGGTGGTAAGAGCAAAGCCGAAGCCGCCCCCGAGATACCAGTGGCCAAGGGTGGCAGCATCCAGGGGTGTCCAGCAGCTCCTGGAGCCGGCCATCCGCTTGGAAGATGATGACTCGTCGTTGGATGCTGATGAGCAGCTGCAGCTGCTGCAGCAGCCGAATTAAAATATGGATGCGGCCCGGCCGCATACAATCCATAACCTGCTGCTCTCGCAAATTCCGCGGCAGCTCTCTCCGCAGCTCTGTTTCTTAAAATTCGATTGATACTGCTCACCGACGGTGCCGTCGCGTTACTGCACACACCTGTACAACAAGACATTAAAAAAAAAACGTTCCGCGTTTTCTCACTATTTCGATTTCTCCTCTTCCTTTTTTCTTTTCCTCTCTTTTTTCTCTTCTTCTTTTTCTTGTTTTTTCCTTTAATGAAAGACGATTGATTGCGTAATTTAATCTGCCATTACGATTTGCGCATATAAATTAATCGTAAAATTAATCGTTTCTGATGTGATATCGATGTCACTCGTATCAATCAACATGATCATAAAGCAGATTAATTAAAGAAGCAACATATAGATACATAATTTATATATATTATATATATATATATATCGATTCGAGATAAGATAGAATCTCTGAGCTTCGAGTTCGAATGAATGCCTTTAACGTTCGTTCGCCTATCGTTTCCGATCTCAAGCGAAAACTTCTCAAATATCCCCGGTGTTTATTTTAAAGCGTTACTTCCTCCGACTCTTGGTCTTGTGAATGAAATTGTGTTAAAATGGAAAAAAAGGATAGAAAAAAGTCACTTTTAAAGAATCGAATGCTTTGAGTCGTTCACCTTTTAGCAAGTGACTATTCTCTTTTTTTTTGAAGAGTAAAAGAAAAACAAAACAAAAAAAACAAGAAAAGAAGAAAGAAAAGGCATCGAAAAGAGGCATTACGAGTATCTTTCTTATGTAAAATAGATCTTA
>NC_066595.1:1055000-1122500 GCF_905475345.1 Vespula vulgaris | reverse complement strand
GAAAAAAAAATAGAAAGAAGAGACCGTCGAAGATTTTTTTCCAAAGTGCTCGGACAAAAACCTTTGATCGGGATTTTTTCTTCGAGGGATAAAAATCGTTTTTATAAAATTTATCGATCGATCGATCGATCTAATTGTAATATTTCCGATCGGATGATCGATCTTTTTCTCCTTTTTCTTGCTTCGTTTACGCGATATAAATATAAGTAAAGAAGTATCTAAGTATGTAAGTAGTCACGTAGACGATCGAAAATCCCCAAAAATATGCGAGCGTGGAGCGAGTTCGAGTACGGTCGACCTTTCGAAGCGGAAAGCTCGTAGAAATCGATTCAAGAGTCTGGTCACGTTGATCGCGAGTCGGTGCCGCATGCAGGACGCAGACGATCCGAGAAGGGCCAAGTCGTTTTCCTCGGACATTGAAGAGAGAAATAGAAAGAAAGAAAGAAAGAAAGAAAGAAAGAAAGAGAAAGAAATATGCGAGCGAATAAAGAAGTGAACGACAGAGAGAAGGAGAGAGAAAAAGAAAGAGAAGAAGAAAAAGAAAGAGAGAGAGAGAGAGAGAGACAGAGGAAAGAGGAAGACGAAAAGGCACGAGCTCGCGCTTGAGCAATGACCAAACGACGAGCAACGATTCTTCTCTTCTTCTTCCTCCTCCTTCTCCTCGTCGTCATCATCCTCCTCCTCCTCCTCCTCCTCCTCCTCCTCCTCCTTCTCTCCTTTTTTTCCCTCTTCCTTTCTTCCACACGACACGAACGTCGACGGCTATGGGAACACACGGTGTGAAGGCATGTGTCGTTGTCTCTCGAGGCCGTTGGAGGACGTGTCGTGGCGCGCATCCACGATTTACCTGACAAAAGGAAAGCACCACCACGTACTTACTTACCTACCTACCTACCGGTTAACAGGAATACGCGAGACAACGCAACCGGATCCCTCGTAGCCGCCATTTTCAAGAACGACGTTACCTAGTACATGATTTACTAGAATATATTTCACTTATCTGTCGTAAACGCTTCCTTATGTTGTTCGTGATCGTTTTCGTTTATTTACGTGAAAGAATTTCACTATTTCAACGTTATCGTCAAAGTTGGTCGTTTCAAAACCAACGTCGTTCTAATTTCTATATTTCGTACTCGTTCCTGAAATCTTTCGTATCGATTCGTATCGGTACGTGTAATAAAACGTAACGAAGATATGCGAGATTGGTTATTTAAGAAAAGAGACTCCTGTTTTCTTAATCAACCGCGACACTAATTAAGACCTCGCTAGTGGTACGAGTATCTTCGACCAATTAAAAAGTATGTTTTCAGGTAGAAAATTACTCGAATCGATACGGGCGATCGAATGGATGGAGCAATTTGTGAATATCCGTTTATTTCAACGAACTTATTAAGCTTTCCTTTTATTTCTCTCTCTCTCTCTCTCTCTCTCTCTCTCTTTCTCTCATTTTTTAACATATAGCGTGACTCTACCATCGTCAATCGTTTTATCCGGCTGTCCGTTTATTCTCGAACGACTCCTCGGAATGACACGTAAGGTTTTTCTTTTTGTCGAACAAAAGTACAGAAAACAGAAAAAAGGAAAAAAGGAAAAGAAAGAAGGAACGACTTTTCGAATGGACGTACGAAACTTCGACGGGAGAGGTAAAAAAATCGCTAAAGAAGACGAATATAAAAGGAAGAGGATATTTTACGGTCGGCGCGTATATACGTACCAATCGTGAACGGCATCAATACGATTATTGCTTTTCGTGAGCGATGATAAATTTGGAGAGGTTTTAAAGGGGGAAAAAAAGCAAACGAAAAAAGGAAAAACAAAAAGAAGAAGGAGGAGAAGGAGAAGATAAAAATAATAAGAAGAAGATGTTATTCGAATTCTTCGTTATCTTTGAAAGGTCGGCCAAAGAGGTATCGGGATTTGCCGATCGAAATGATCGTTTCTCGACTATCTACGCTCGTTATTTTCCAAGAGGACCAGATCAGCGTGGAAGAAAGAAAGAGAGAGAAAGAGGGAGAGAGAGTTAGGAAGAGAGAGAAGAGAGAAGAAAGAGGAAGCATATTTCAAGTCGATTATTCCAATGCAAATGACGGGCAAATATCATCGCGACTGAAGTGTGTTCGCGGTTTAATGAGCAGAACGTGTCGATAAGAAGAGGAAGAAACGACGAGAAGGGCAAAAAGAAGAAAAACGTAAATTACATTACAAAATATTTCATCGCCTATATCTAAGCCGAGAAAATTAATCGTCCTTTTGATCTATCCTTATCGTATGTTTTACAACCTCGAGTCGAACGAACTCTTTCCTTTTTTCTTGTTGTTTATCTTATCCTTTTATACCATTTATACATATATATATATATATGTCTATCTATCTATTTATCTACCTATCTATTTATCTCTGTCTCTTAAAACGACGTTGGAGAAAGAAAGTTGTTAAGGGAAGGACGCTCCGTGAAACTGAAATTGTGTCTCGCGCACGATGAATATCGATTTATAATAGATGAGATAAGATCGCGACGAAAGGTCTTTAATCTGGTTAGTTAGATAGAAGGGTAGTGGTATGTACGTAGATAGGGTACTCGCACGATTACACGTTCTTTACGTTTTCATTGAAGGATCCATCGTGCCTCAACTCGCTACTACCCGGAAGCTACTACTTTTTCTTTTACGTGAATTTCGATCGAGATAACGTAGCTACTTTTCAAAAAGGGACCACACCCTCTTCGTTGGCTTTTGTTCCTGTATTTTAATGTCTTTTTTTTTTTTTTTAAGAATCCTATCGGTATAAATATATAAAAGAAAAAAATTACTTTCTACAAGCTCCAAGCTTCGACGTTCGACTCGTTGACGTTCGAATCCATTTCGATAATAATCACTCTTTCCATACAAATTATTTCATGCGATTAATATTATTAAATTTTGCATAACTATAAATAAATGCAGATAAGAGATAAGAAGGTCCGCGAATCGTTCATGAATTGGCGATAATTGTCGTGACCGCAGTGTGATTGTAAGTCTTATAGATTCGATTACGACCGGAAACGAAGTTAATTCCTTCTCGCGACTTCCATGTTGGAACTCACGTTTGGAAAATACACGATTGGCTTTAATGAAACGACGTTTTATTGCAAGCCGTATTAAATATCATAATGCGAATGGAATATCGAGCATAACGATGAAATGAAAATTTTTACGGAAGATTTTTTTTCAAAAACGACCAATTAATATCCTACGACGAGCGTTTTCTTTCTTCCTCATCTTCATCTTCTACTTCTTCTTCTTCTTGTCCGGTCTTTCTGAGTGCACCTGCTGTTATCGATAATACTCAAAGATGCTGAGTGTACTACTTTTACCCGTATGTAAATATATACAATACTTCCTGTTCCCTTGGATTAACACCGTCGATCGAGTCGAGTTTGGTATGTAAGGTAAAAAAGAAAGGAGGTGGGGGAACATAAAAAATCACGAGATGAAAAATAAAAATATTCATAGACAGTACCGAAGAAAAGTAATGACGAAAGAGAGAAAGAAGTGGAGGAGATCGAAGGTAAATAAAAAGCAAAAGAGAGTAGTGAGAAAGAAAGGAAGAAATAAATAAATAAATAAATAAATAAATAAAAAAAGACAGAGAGAGAGAGAGAGAGATAAAAAATATCGGAAGAGTCAGTCGACTGTGGCCTTTTAAGGTTAACGAGCAACTCTCGACGGTTCGTTCGTCGGTGCATTGAGCAATCTGAGAAACAGAGACGAGACGAGACGAAACGAGACGAGACGAGACGAGATGAGTCGAGACGAGACGAGACGAGACGAGACGAGAGAGAGAGAGAAAGAAGGAGAGACCAGACGATTCTCTCATCGTTCGAGGGGCCAGCAGCAACGAAACAGAAGTAACAACGGCAGCACACGAGCAGCACACTTCGGCAGCACGCACGACGCGAGGGCTACGGACACCTTTTTGGGCCCACCGTTCGAGCAAGGGAGGAAGCTGCACGAAAAGAAAAAAGAGAAAGAGAGAGAGAGAGAGAGAGAGAGAGAAGGGTGAGTAGAGGTAAAGGTAAAGGTAGAAGTAAAGGTAGAGGAGAAGGAAGAAGAGGAGGAGGAGGAGGAGAAGGGCCTATTTACCAACGACACCCGCACGGGAATGGCCCCCAATTCGAGGCCCAACTTCACCATAGTAGGATTTCGAATCCTTAGAGCGGGCTGACCCGATGTCGAAGCACGAAGAAAACAGGGAAGGGGGAGGGAAGGGAGGTACGAAGGGGGAAAGAGATTCGAGGGGCCTTGCAAACGGGCCCCCTTGTAACACGGGAAGACTCCGTTCGACGAGTTCCCACGAGGCCGAAGAGGCACCACCTGTGCACGTTCGAACGAGGCCCATGAAGGGGAAGGGAAAGAAAAAGGGCAGGCCCACGCCACCGATTTTTCGACCCTAATTTTGATCGAGAAAGAGAGAGAGAGAGAGAGAGAGAGAGAGAAAGGGTGGGGGAATGTAGCCCGGTGAGCTTACCGAGGGTGTTAAACGGTTCGAGGATTGGCATTCCATTGCAGCCCTTCTTGAGATATCTTCTTAAGGATTAGGAGATAGGGGTGGAGTGTTTCTCTATTACTCTCTCATACGAGATAACTAATAGTTTCTTCGTCGTATCGATCTAATCGCTTTAAATAACGAGCTATGATAAATCATAAGGTATAGGTGTGATCTCTCTCTCTCTCTCTCTCTCTCTCTCTCTCTCTCTCTCTCTCTATTTCTCTTTGTATGTATGTATGTGTGTGTGAGCGTAAGTATATGTATCGGATCAGTTCGATGATTTTTCTATCCAGGTAGAATCTTCATTCTTAATTGAGATTTCTCTTTTGCGTCGAGAGGAGTGAATGGGGGTTGGGTAAAAGGGAGGAAATGGAGAGGGAAGAAAAAATAGGAAGATGTTAAAAGAAATCGTAAGATTATCTTTCTTTGATCTTTCTTTTTCGAATTAAAGGGTACGATATAAAACGTATACAAATGTAACGTTTAACGAGGGGCTCGAGGTATCGCGGTTAATTTTTTAAGTTCAAATTAACGAGGAGAAAATGTACTCGTTCGTTTCTACCCTCCTTCTTTCTTTTAGAGCGGAACGGCAGTAACGGTCCAAGAAGGCAGGGGCCCTACTTTGTAGATCGCTAAGCGAACGCGTTCAAGGGGGATGCGCGCGTTAATTGGTTAAGCTCGTTAATTAGTCTGCTCGCCGTTTCGAGCACGTAAAAGGAGACCGAGAAGAAGACCGAGGAGGAGGAGGAGGTAAAGGAGGGACGACAAGACTGTCGAGCAATGTCGCCGGTGGTCTCCACCTATTTATTTTTTCAAGTTAATTTTAGACCGACCCTTCCAGAGGATCGCGCAGGACGACTCGAAATACTCGCTCGTCTGTTTCCACTTCTGCTCCTTTTTACTTTCCCCCTCCATCTCCTTCATCTTCTCCACCCTCCCTCTCTCTGTCTCTGTCTCTGTCATTTTATCTGGATTCTGTAACAGACACGCATTTATGTATTTTTTAGGGACATTTTTTCCATACTTTTTTATATACATACACACGCACAGAGAGAAAGAGAGAGAGAGAGAGAGAGAGAGAGATCGAAAATTTTAATACGTTTTAAAAAAGAAAAACAAAAAATATAAGATTCTCCGACTTCTCGATCATTTTCAAAAACGAGATAGATAATAACGGTCTGGAAAGTGTAATTTCTTAATGATCCATGAGAGTCGAATGTATTTATCTCTGTAAGAAGAAGCAGAAGAAGAAAAAGAAGAAGAAGAAGAAGAAGAAGAAGAAGAAGTAGATGATGATGATGATGATGGTGATGAAGAAGAAGAAGAAAAAGAAGAAGGATGAAAAAGTGTAGCTTTCTAATCGAAATGAGGCAAAATGAGAATCGTGTGAAAGTGTACTATATTTTATTCGATATGTACGTGCATACACACATACATACATACATACACGTACGTGTATATGTGTATACATATGCATATATCGAAGCTTTGTAACTCGTACGTGTAATTGCTCTTCCGCAATGGATTACCAGCTGATTTATTACTTTGTCCGCTGGCCATACGGGCGATCGAGGTTCGAATTCGACGCGTCATCCGTCGCATTAAGGTTCCTCAAAGCGTACTTCCGACAGGACCGTTGCTCGGGACTAACCTTTTCGTCATCATCGTCGTCGTTGCCATCATTGTTGAAGCAATTCAAGTTTGCAAGAGAAGAGAGAAGAGTAGCAGGTGCTTTTGAAGAAGAAGAAGAAGAAGAAGAAGAGGAGGAGGAGGAGGAGAAATATGAAGAAGAGAAGGAAGAGGAAGAGGAGGATGCAGAAATGAAAGAAAGAAGGAAAAGGAAGATGTGAGCTCGACACGATGAGACAGGATTACCAAGAAATAACGGTACGGCCAAGTACGACGAAGAAAAATGCTAACCGCGAAAATTGCAGCCCTTTTGTTGACCTACGTTTTGTTTCGCCTTCTCTCCGTTCTTTCCATCTCTCTTTATCTTTTTTCCTACCTCCATTTAGTAGCAGCTATAACAGTACACACTCTTGAACAGGACGAAGAAAGAAGTGAGTCATTTTGCGATCGTTCGTGCAATTTTTCTACCGATCGAAAAGCGGATCGTGAAGCAGGTGTTACCACCGAGTCGTAATTAAACTTCGTTAAACGGGTCACACGGTCACCTCTGATGATGCTGATGATGTTCATCGACAGTCCTTTTTTTTCTTTTTTTTTCCCCTTTTTCTTCCTCTTTTTGTTTTTTTGCCAACACTTTTTTTTTCATCGAGAATGACAATTACATTTTTTATCTACAAAGTTTTAATTTGGATCTTTCTCTCTCTCTCTCTCTCTCTCTATCTCTTAATTGATAATATTCGTTCGTAGAAAAGGAAATAAGAAAGAAGAAAATGAGATTAAAGAGATTGTGACAAAGTCGATCGACGATCGATCTTATTTTATATCTCAAACTTGAGCGAAGAGGGGTTGAAGGCGGGTTGATCGTTAACGAGAGTCGAGAACAGCAGGTGCTCCGAGGAATAATCTAAACTAGATTTCGACCGGTAGCATGTCGTTCGATCTTCCTAATTAAAGGATACTCCGGCCTTATCCTAAAACACGTTCACGAATCTGAACTAATAAGATTTCTCGATTTTCTCTTTCTCCTCCTTTTTCTTGATTTATTTAATCACCATAATCTCCCTCTCTCTCTCTCTCTCTCTCTCTCTCTTTTACATCTTATTTCATTCTGCTTTTTCTTACCTTTTTTAATCCTTCTCACAAGATTTTTCATTCGAGCACGAAGCTTGATTGATCCTCGGGAATACGAAGCAATCGATCGCGAAAGAAAAAAAGAAAATAAGAAAGAAAAAGAACGAAGAATAAAAAAGACAATAAAAATAAATAAAAAGAAAAAAAAAAGAAAAAAAAGAAGAAAAGAGAAAGAAAAAGAATAATAATAAAAATAAAGGAGGAAAATCGAGATCAATTTGTCACGTGTCGCGTGCTACTAAGTGTTTTATAATTTTTGTCTTCGTGAGTGATCGAGAGAAAAGACGGATCGATAACGACGGTAGTGTACGTTGATGGAGATCGTTTTTGGCGATACACGGATCGGTCGACTTTCTCGTTACACTCGAACGAGTCCTTAATCGTGGTCATAATTTATGTCCATCTTACGTAGAGAAGGAAAAGAAGAAGGAGGTGGAGGTGCAGGAGGAGGAGGAGGAGGACGCTTCTTCCACGACTCAAAAAGGAGACGTCTCTTCTTCTTCGTGAGAAACAGGCCCTCTCGCATTCGTAGCAATCATTTATTGTCTGATCGTTAAGCCCAACGGAAAAAGCTATGTACGTATCTGCTCGTTGAAAGTGGATCAGGAAGAAGAGAAGAAGGAGGGAAGGGCAAAGTGGGGAGAGAGTGGGAGGAGGAAGAGGAGGAGGGACGTTAACGTTTCGTAAATTTTCTCTTGGGATCCATTAAGACCGGGCGAAAGTGAGCTATCCTGACGAGTTGTTCGAAACATTTCATCGACGGACCGAAACATAACTCGAGTTGCATCTCGATCTGTACAAATACGTTTTAATCCATTATCCCGGCTTATTCTTCGAGCATCGGTAGAAAGCAGCTTCCGTTCTTCACTGTCACTGAAATTGTTCAACGAGACGAACTGGTTACATGCAAAGTCCCAATTAAATGATTCGACACATGTCTAAGAAGTAAAAAGAATATAATTAATGGAGATACTCTTGATGGATATTTGCGAGAGAGTTAGTTAATCGTTCGTCGACGTAAACGATCTTTGTAGATAAGATTCTAACGATAAGACGAGGAATTAATCATCGGATTAATCAAGAGGACATTTCATTACATCGAAAACTTAACTCCTATTGCATCTCGTTCTATAAAGATATATTTTAATCCTTTATATCGCGTTGTTATCGAACACCGGTAGAAATTTCTTCCATCCTTTTCGTTGTCACAGAATTCGTTCAACGGAGACGAACAGGTGGCATGCGAAATACCAATTAAATGATTCGACCGATGCATATGATGTTAATTAATGACAGTGATCGATTATTTGTGAGAGACTTAATCGATCGTTCACCGACGAAAACGATTTTAAATAGATAAGATTCTACGACGATGAACGGCTAATCATCGATCCAATTTTCGATCTAAATAGTCTAACTGTGCTTTCAACTTAGAGAAGCGGTTAAACTTATTCCCTTGGAGCAATGCCAACGATAAACTTTCACCTTGTCAGATTGAGTGGTAAAAAGCTTGTCGGTATTATGTAAACCGTACATCCAAATAGAGAGAGAAAGAGATACGAAGCAGGTCTCATTCGTGCGCACGAGGCTAATTAATCAGTGCATCACGGTCCTGCGCTATGGTTAAATCGCTGCCTGTTTACGATTCCGCGAGCACGAATCGAGTAGAACTCATACTTTCTGTCTCTATTTATCCATCTCTCTCCCTTTTTCTCTAACGTACAAACACTCATTCCCTCGTTCCGTCTCTCTTTTCACACTTGTCGCTCGTGCGAGCGAGCGAGCGAGCTTACGTAATACTCCGACACAACGCGTTACCTATCCACGTAACACGCTCATTTAAAGTCAAAATTAGATCACCCGGTATTATTCGTTTATATAGGTAACAGCGTTCCGTTTGTTCGTTTAAATTCGACATCGAATTTAGTTTAATCGACGAATTAATCACTGGCTCTTTTTTTATTTTCTTTTGTATATATATATATATATATATATATATATATATATATATGTATGTATGTATCTATGTATGTACGTATGTATGTATGATATACATCGTCCGAAAGAAATCGTCTTGTCGTAGAAGCTCATGTAAAGAAAATTAATGAGGTATCAAAATGTCACTACCGACCTTACGTTCTTCCTTTAAAAAACATTGAGATGTCAATTTGTCGGGTTTTTGTATAGGTAAAGGTACTCTTGCGTCACGGATTAATATTTTCTCTTCGTTCTTAAATTCGTTCTTAAACAAGAAGATCGATCGATATTCGTCAAAGGGAAACGCAAGTAGATATAATCCCGAAAAATATACAATTTATATTTAATAGGTATCCAAAGGAAAATAAAGTCGATTACGGTGAGAAATGAAATAAGAAAGTTATACGGAAGTTGAATTCGAGATAAACAAAAAAAAAGAAAACAAAAGATAGAAAAAGAGAGAGAGAGAGAGAGAGAGAGAAAATTAAACGAAAACAAAAGATTAAAAGAAGAGAAAAAAAAGAAGGAGGAAGAGGAAGAGGAAGAAAAAGATCAAGAAGAAAAAGAAGTAGAAGTAGAAGTAGAAGTAGAAGTAGAGGAGGAGGAGGAAGAAGAAGAAGAAGAAGCAGAAGAAAGAAGCGACTATCCACTTGGGGTCGGTAGGGTGTCGGTAGAGTGTCGGTAGGGTGTCGGTAGGGTGTCGGCAGGGGTAGAGGCGAGAGGTGGCCAACAATATGGCCCGTGCTCGGTACAATAGCCCTCGCATTATGGCTCGTAGCGCGGCAAACGGGATGGGGCGAGCGCACGCTAAGATTACATTACACAACACAAGAAGAACCCCGCTTGGTTCTCTCTCCTTCGACAAAGCGGACTCACGGCTCGGCGCACAATGTACCGCGAACGAGAGTGAGCGAATAAGAATAGGAAGGAAAGGAGAGAGAGAGAGAGGGGGGGGGGAGAGAGAGAGAGAGAGTAAAGCGACCACGCGCTACTAGCGCCCTGCCTTCTTCTCTCTCCTCTTCCTCCACCTCCTCCTCTTCTTCCTCCTTTTCGAAGGTAAGCGGAGAAAGAAGAAGAGGGAAACGGCTTCCAGCTTCTCTGAGAATATTCCCACGTTCTCGTTCATAGCACGAGCCAAGGAAAGAAAAAGAGAAAGAAAGAGAGAGAGAGAGAGAGAGAGAGAGAAGAAAGAGCACCTTGGATACACGCTTGGAATTTTGGTGTCTGCCAACCTTTCGAATATCGGAACATATAGAGAACGTAAAAGAGAGAGAGAGAGAGAGAGAAAGTGATAGAAATAGTACGGAAGTATTTAATCCGATTACCAAAGCGTACGAGAAAAATGTTCGATCACGAAAGATATGTAATTTTTCTCTTCTCTCCTTCCTCCTCGTTCCTCCATCTTATCGCCCCACTCAAAAGCAAATTTTCCTTTCGATTTTTAATTACCTCAAAATGGAATGGAGATCGCTCCTCGTTTCTCTCTGGGTCTTAACCGAAATTGATTCGGATTGACATTAATGACTCGAGCCTCGATTACGCAGGTAGAACGTTATGCGTAAACTACGTATGTATATGTAGGTAAATATATGTTTTTATTCGATACGTGCTCTCTCTCTTTTTCTCTCTCTCTCTCTCTCTCTCTCTCTCTCTCTCTCTCTCTCTCTCTGCCCTGAGTTATTTTTTAATCTTCCTTGGTTCTTTGGTTAATGTAACGAAGTGAGTTACTCGATCTGAAACATTTCGATCGAGTATAAACGAAGAACGATATAATGATCGTTTATGACCGACAAACGAATATCGCTCTTTTGGAAGAGAGTCTCTCTCTCTCTCTCTCTCTCTCTTTCCCTTTCTCTCTTACGAGCGCGCGTTCTCGCGCGCGGAAATCGTAGCTTTCGATCGAGAAGAAGGCACACCGCTTGGATATAACGAGTTGTTAACGCTGGTAATAATATGTAGCTGGTGTCCCGGTGTGCACCGGTAGCGCCGTGTCTGTTCCCTGCCTCTCTGCCTCCTGCCTGCCTGCTTGTGCACGGATAAAGCTCGTTTTGTTGCCTCGACCGGCGCGTGTGCGCGAGAGCAAGAGAACGAGAGATGAAGGGAGAAAAGAGAGATGAGAGAGAGAGAGAGAGAGAGAGAGAGGAGTATCGTGCGTGTGCGAGCATCCGGCTCGGATGACCAATCAGTGTAATTATCCTGCTGCTCTCTGCCAACACACCGTCACTTTTCTCTCTCTCTCTCTCTCTCTCTTTTCTCTATGTGTGCTTCACGTATATATGCACTTACTTATACCATCTCCAGTTTACTATTTTGTGTATATATATATTTATATATGTTTGTGTATAATTTGTATGTGTATATAAATATAAATATATATATATACACACACACACACAAAACAGAAAATTAATATTGTTGATGCATCGGAAGATCCTCTTGTCCTCGGTAAGAAAACAATCGATCGTCACGATTGTAAATATGTAATAATTAACATATATACTCGCTGTAAAAAAAAAAGATAGGTACGATAATTACGGAGGTTCATTTTTACGAGCATTCCATCGATTCGAGCCAATGTCTCAAATCGGGTTTAAATCGTAACCGCAGATCAATCGTTTTACTATAACGACTTAATGGTTAAAGAAAATACATTCTTATCGAAGATCCATAAAATCGTATGTTATAAATAAATACGTGTTAATGTTACAAATACATAAATTTATTACAATGTTAAAAGGTCACAGACGTTTCCGTTAACAAATGTAAATCCATTAATTTTAATTGCAAAAAAATTTTAATTCAAAATTATCTAACGAATCCATTTGGTCGGTAGTTGGAAATATTTCTTTTTAACGTTAATTGGATCATTTGATTATAAAATATAAATATATATAAAAATAATCCTTGTAATTTGGAATTATATTATATTTCTATATAATTAATTCTCTTTGGATATAGAAGAAAAAATAATTCTATTTTTATACAACATGTCAAAAAAGCGGTCATAAATAAAATGTTTCATTAATTATTTCAAATGAAATCGACAGTCGTATCGATGCTTTGACTCTAACACGAACAAAGGAACTTGTAAAGGGAATTTTCAACCCTCGATCTCTCTCTCTCTCTCTTTCTACGGTAGTCGCTGGCTTTTGACGTTAATTGTTACATCGGATGGCCTGACTGTCTCTCTCTCTCTCTCTCTCTTTCTCTCTTCTCTCTCTGTCTCGTGCACGCCATGATGGAACGTATTTTCTTCCTACGCACGTTTCGATCCTGTTACTCGACAGGGCGAGATTATGGTGGTAATAACTGTTTGATGGAACAATGACGGAAGAAGGGACTCCATTCTCCCCGAACGTATTATTAAACAACCGTCGTTGTACTTACCCGATTCTAAATTGAATCGACTTTGACAGTACACGATTAATGATTTCGTATTTAAACTTTTATAAAATAAACAAACCGACGAAGAAATATTTCGAACCTTTGTCATAATTTATATAAAAAATATTGTTCATTCCCATTAGAAGAAATTTTGGTCGGACAATTACCAAATCCTAATCCTTCTTATTTCCTTGACAAAATTTTCGTTAGAGATTGTAAATTTTACAAAAATGTCAATGCAAACTGAAATACCCTGAACCGAGGGACGGTATATAATAAATGCTTTTACAAAAATATTACCTTTTCTCGTAAATCTTGAACATCTTTACAAAAGGAAATTTTGCGTTTACTTTTGACTGGAATCGTAAAATTTCGAGCGGTCTATTCGGTCCTTGTTTAGGGTATTACCTTCTAAGGGGACTAAACACCTCGTTAAGTCCCGTAAGCGTAGTCTATCTCCTATCCTTAAAAGAGAGAAAGAGAGAGAAAGAGGGTCATTAAGATCCTACGTTTAATTCGAAAAATCGACGTCCGAACGACTCGTTTCGATCCCGAGGCAGGAAACCGGTTGTCATGCGATCACGAAGATGGGAGATACGTTCGATCTAATGCGACGGTAGCGTCGCTTCTGCATCTCAGAATATTTTCCCCGAAAGCGCGATCCCTCCCCTCCCAAGCACCCCGAGTCCTTCTATCCCGAGCAAAAGCTATCTCGCGAATTCCGAGCGCACGTTAAGTGTTATTTCTTATTTCGATCGTGTTCTCACCAGATATAAGTTTCGCGTTCTCAACTTCCAACGATTCGTTCCACGAAAACGTGTATCGATTAGAGGAATTCGTTTTTTTCTCGTCCTCTTTTCTTTCATTACGGATAATTTGGCAAAATCGCGACGTGAAATATTGAACGAACGGAAGGTGTCTCGAACTTGGAGACGAGCGCCGAGTCACCAAAAAAAAAAAAAGAATAGAAAAAAAGGAAGAAGAGATAAAAAAGTAAAAAAGAAAAAAAGAAGAGGAAAGAAAACGAGAAAAAAAATCGCGAGTGAAGGAGATATTAGAAATCGCGAGCTCGATCGATCGAAATTCGACACATATCTCTTTATCTGTCGAAAGTTACGAGGCAAAGTCATCGAGCGCAGAGATATATACGTGTGCAGCGTGGAAGAGGAAGAGGAAGAGGGAGAAGAAGTGGAGGAGAAGGAGAAGAAGGAAAAGAGGGGAGGGAGTCACGAGAGAGGCACGAGTATCGTCGCGCGTCGTGGCGTGTGCTAGACGGCTCTTTTCTTTTTCTTCCTTTCTTTTTTCTTTTTCTTTTCTCGTCTCGCGTCTCACCGACGCATCAACAAGGGTTTATAAGAGGAAAAGAGAGAGAGAGAGAGAGAGAGAGAGAGAGAGAGAGAGACGAGGAGGACGACTACGACGACTTTGTACGCAGGTGTGTTAAAGAAAAAGTCCTCTTCTCGTGACCCTCCTCTCGGTTGGGTCCTACGGCAAGCTCTACCACTCCCCACGATCGATTCGCTCTTTGGGCCTCGAGACTCGGAGGCTCTCTTGGCCCGAGGCTCTCTTGGCCTTAGGCTGTAGGCCTTAGGCTCCCGGCCACAGGCTCCCGGTCTGTGGGAACGCTCCGGCCCGGGAGCTTCCCACGATACACGCTCCTCCGGCTGCCGGCCGGCCGATCGCCCGACCGACCGACCGACCGACCGACCGACCGTGCGCTTACGGCGCGCGAACTCTAAAAGAGAGGGGCGAATTGCCGGGCCCAACTACCAATCCGGTGGTGGGACTGGTGGTATAACTACGGCACGCTCGCTCGTAACCAACTCAGAAACGTGACAAACACGGATGCGTTAACGTCGCTTTCCTCGGCACACCGAGAATACACATACACGCATATACGCACATATATATATATATATTCTATATGTATATGTATAACGATAATAATCAAGTTAATATACACAAGTAGTGTTTTATCACGCGTTACCTTATTATCACTATTGTCAATATTATTATTCTTATCGCCATATTATTATTATTATTATTATTATTATTAATATACTGTATCATATGGTATATAAGAATAATCGCAGCGAATAATCGTCTGCGACTCGTGTGACAAGTGTTACTTGATATAATAAAACGAGTGTAAAAGAGAGAAGAAATTAAATGATGGCGCCGCATACGAGTTATGCACCCGTCACCGGCATGGAGTACGAGGAACCAGTGTCAAGGACCTACCAATATCGCAAGGTTATGAAGCCGATGCTTGAGAGGAAAAGAAGAGCACGTATTAACCGATGTTTGGATGAACTAAAGGATCTCATGGTTACCGCTCTTCAAGCCGAAGGGGAAAACGTCGCCAAGTTGGAGAAAGCTGATATCCTTGAATTGACAGTTCGGCATCTTCATACGTTGAGGGCAGCACGTAGATTAACTCTTACGCCAGAAAACAGTTATGCGGACAGATTCCGCGAGGGATTCACGCAATGTGCTCAAGAGGTATCAACGTTCCTGTCGACTCCAGTTGCCGCCGCTGTTCATCCAGCCGCTGGTGCTCAGCTTATGAGGCATCTTGGCGGTTGTCTTCGAAGATTGGAAGGTTCTTCGTCCTCAACGAACTCTTCCGTTTCCTCCGTCTCGTCGGTTCCAAGTACCAGCAAGGGTTTTCCCGAATCCGTAACGTCGACGATTACGGCAACGATGACGACCATGACCACGACTACGACCGTCGGTGTACATCAGAACGTTTACACGCCCCCACAAAGTCCTTTTAGCGTTGCCAGCTCCTCCGGGGAATCCTTAGAATCTTCTGGTCCCGTTTGGAGACCTTGGTGAATCTACGTCGAATCTACAACGTAGATCGCAACGATAAAATTCTAGTGGACTCTTCGTTGGTGCGTGAGACGTTTCTAATTCTAACTACGGACGATAATTGTAATCGAAGTTTCTCTTTTCTATGGACGATCATTGTAATCGAAGGAGAAAAACGACGAATCATTGTCTTCCAAATATTACTATATTATCGAACGTACAATTTTTAGTGTGTTTTATGGGCATATGTATATCGTTTGTCCTCGTCGCACTTCCCTCTCTCACTTCCTTTATAATTCTCTATGTTTATGTCTCTTTATATCACGATCGATAGGTAGGTTTGCTTCTTTTCCAGTAATGTAAGTAATAAAGCTTTAATGTAACGTCTGTGATAGGGTTCCATTTTGTACCTGAGATATAACTATTTTTGAGGCAAAGTATATCGATTATTATAGAAAATATATGTTAACTTGTTAAGTTTAAGAACATAGTTTTCTACTTTTCTTTCTTTCTTTTTTTTTTTCTTTTTTTTTTTCGTAGACATAAAGATTCCCGTTATCTTTTGCTAAATGCAGAAATATTTCATTGTGAGATTATTACAATAAAATTGTCTTGTTCGAATAGTGATCAAGTATTTAATCAATTTCACCCGACCACATCCGATCCTTCTTACAATTAACGAAATAAGTCGATTAAAATGAAATGAAAATATTCTCCCTTCTATTTTTACGTACAAGAAAATGACACGTTAAATAATTATAGGTTGGGAAATGAAGCCAGGATACGCATCCGTTTACGGAACGAGTGACCAAAGATAAAAGGTCAGGGTGAACGTTGATGCAGAAGTGAACCAAAAGTTGCTAGTAGATGATTGTAAAAATCTATTATTATTTTTCCAGATTTTTTTAGTATAATTTCTATAATTCTTTTTTCACTTTTTTAAACTACAAGCTTATTATTTACAAACCAAAGGATCTTGACAAGGACTTATCGACTTTCAAAAATCATTTAGATACTTTTATGATTCTATGTATAGCTTTGAATTTTCCCAAGCAATTTAATCAGAAATTTCTAGTAGATGCTGATAGTTGCTAATAGATGATCGTAAAAATCAATTACTACTTTCCCAAACTTCTCAGTATAATTTCTACGTTTTCTTTTTTGTCAAGTTTTGAATTTACAATCTTATTATCTACGAACCAAAGGGTCTCGAAAAGGATTTATCAACTTTCAAAAATCATTTTATTACTTTTAAGACCGACCCTCTGTATACTCTTGGGTTTTTCCAAGCAGTTTGGCCAGAAATTTTTTTCAACAAATTTTAATATAACGTTTTCTTTTTTCTCGGTACAACCTTTAATGCAAACCAAAGATGATATTTCTGTATCGAGAAGAATAAAGATCATAGAAATAAAAAGAATACGGTATACGTTCTTATTTTCTCACCTCGTTCGTATTTACTTACAATTAACCTTGATTGTACTTTGCATCGAATCTACTTACGTCCTTCAAATACAATAGAAGCAGTTTGGTCGACGCCTCCACTTTTATTTTGTTAACTGTTCGACAAAATATATTTAGCCGACTCGAGTTGTTTGGACGTTGTTCGAGAAGCTATCATTGATTTTATTTGACATTTTTGGCCATAAGTAAAAATCTTGCGAATTTACAGAATATTAGCAAAAGTTCTGACGCGAAACGTCTTTTCTAATGCAAATGAGATTTCGATTAGAATCCACGGTGATGGGAATTTAATAGCTTTACGGATCGATTCTCTCGATACTTAAATAAAAATGCAAACTGACAAACTTTTAACTGTAGACGCAAATCAAATTAAATATATCGGCTTACATTTATATTCAACAAATTTTATATTCGTCAGAAGTTACTTGTCGATTCTCGTATACTGATATAGGTGTATAAATATACCCGCACACACATATATGCAGATATTTACATTGATCGATGAGAACTTCTTCCTTTGTGTGCGGCACACGATCGGCGTATATTTGATTTACGTGCGAATGATTGCACTAGCAATTATGCTGACGTTAAGACGTCATCGTTGATGACAGCAGCGAACGTTTACGTGAGCATCGACGCATAGAGCGCATTCTTCTTGATAGAAAATATTATTACGCGATTATCGTAATAACCGTCGAACGTATATTTGCTTTATTGAATTATATCGTACACTTTCGTTCTTGTGATTTTAACATCGTTTCTATCTTTTTGTTGCAGTTCACTGCGGACGTCAAAGCGCAATGTTCACTGCTAATCGTTCTTAGATACGATAGGTGAGAGAATCTTTTTCTTTCCTTTCCTTTCTTTTCTTTTCTTTTCTTTTAACTTTCCACGGTTTCTTTGTTCCATTTTAAAGAACATTTTTACGCGTTCCACGCCTTTCCGATATCGATCAAATTAAAATTCACGAATATCCTTTGCCATAAACTATTAAGAATAAACGTCGCATTAAACTTCCAAGTCGGACGTGAATTTATGCCATTAAATTTATGAACGTTCGATGAATATATTTAAAGGGTCGATTAAAAACATAATACTTAAGAGAGATCGCGGCTTTTATCGATCATTTTATCGAAGCGACCGATCGATAGAGTCACGACGTTACAGAGACGTTACGATTTTTTCATATAGCCGTGTATAAGCAAAAGCAAAAGAGAAGAAAAGAAAAGAAAAGAGAAAAGAGAAATATCGAGGCATGGTTTTACTGGAATTCGCGACGGAGGAACGAGAACGAGATTGAAACGCGATGAAAATCTTTTGAAATGTTGTTACAGATCGATCGAGATGGATGTGATCGCGTACAATCATCACGAGATCTCGAGTATAGTGAACGACATAGACGGGGGCGACCTCGAGGAGAGTCAGTACGAGGAAGAGAGCGAGGAAATCGTGCCTTATTTAGATATCGATCGGAATCTGCTCACTCTCGAGGAGATCAATGCCGACAACGAGAAAAAGTACAAGTTTCCATTCAGGAGAAGTCTTTTCGACAACGTAGCCCCTTACATAGCGTTCCAATCGTTCGACTCAAAGGGCCTCCCGTTGCCCTACGAAATGAGCAAACACCTAAAATGGCGATTGAGTACGATCACGCCTATTATCGTACGTCGTACGCTCGTAAATTCTGGTTTTCGGTTGATGAAAAAGTCCCAAGAATGGTCGGGCACTTGGGGCAAGCACATGAAGTCGGCGTGTTATAAAAACTTGAAAGAGTTTCAAAAGGTCAATCATTTTCCCGGTACGTTTCAAGTTGGTCGGAAGGATCGTTTGTGGCGTAACGTCAGTAGGATGATGGCGAAGTACGGGAAACGAGAGTTCGGTTTCGTTCCTAGAACTTACGTGTTACCTCAGGACCTACGTTGCTTCCATCAGATCTGGGAGAAATCTGGTAGCAAGGAAAAATGGATAATCAAGCCTCCGGCTTCGGCAAGAGGAAGAGGTATTCGCGTCGTTCATCGTTGGTCCCAAATACCAAAGAAACGTCCCGTGGTCGTCCAACAATATTTGTCGAAGCCGAAATTGATCGGCGGTGCCAAATTCGATTTGCGTCTTTACGTGCTCGTGACGAGTTTCAATCCCTTAAAGATTTATCTTTATCCGGACGGCTTGGTCCGTTTCGCGTCCGTAAAATACGTCGACGACATAAACTATCTCAGCGATCGTTTCATGCACTTAACGAATTACAGTATAAACAAGAGCAGCGCGACCTACACGAGCAACAATTGCGCTGACTCGTGTTTCGGGCACAAGTGGACCTTGAGGACGCTTTGGTCTTACCTCGAGAGAGAACACGTGAACGTCTCGAAATTGTGGTCGAGCATGAAGGATATCGTAGTAAAGACGATGATAGCCGGCGAATCGTCGATCAATACTCTCAGCAGACCGAACATGCAGTCGAGGTACTGTTGTTACGAACTTTTCGGTTTCGATATTTTATTAGACGAACATTTGAAACCGTGGTTGCTCGAGGTGAACATATCTCCGTCCTTGCAATCGTCGTCGACCCTCGACGACGCGGTCAAGGGTCCCTTGATAAAGAACGTCTTCAATATCGCTGGTTTTCAATTGCCCTCTACCATGCCGACCGAGGACGTGGAGAAGATATCTCAGAAATATCAGGTGGACGCGGTGTGCTTGGATCTACGGCTCCACAGGACGACCTTGAGCTATCAGGAGAGGCACAAACAATCTTTGTACGCTAATCTGCGCGATCGCGAGGATTACATAGACGAGATCATCGAGGACCTTACACCGGACGACGTTCGTCATTTGATCGCTTACGAGGACGAATTGACCCAATTGGATAGATTCGAAAAAATCTTCCCTACGAGCACCAGTCACGAGTACATGCAATTCTTCGACGTTCCTAGATACTACAACATGCTTCTCGACGCTTGGGAATTCGCTTACGGAGATAATCGAGAAAAGGGGATCTCGAGATTGCAAAAACTCTGTCAAGCCAAGTATCATCTCGAGCAACAAGTGGTTTATTAGTTAATATATTTTTTTTTCAGAACCGTTCTATTATCGCGTGTACAAAATCGATAGTAAGTTCAATTTTTTCTTTTTTTTTTGTTTTTTTTTTTCTTTTTTTTTCCCGTCTTTTCTTCTCTCTCTTTTCTTTTTTTTTTTTTTTTTATATATATATATATAATAATAATCACCGTAAAACGAACGTATGCGTAATCGTCCTGTCCCCGATTTCGCAGCTGGCAGCGAAAATGATAATGTGCCTTTTAACTCGATTACGCTGATCATCGATTATCTATCTTGTATGAAATTTTTCTGTCTAATAAAACGTTTTATTTATTTTCTTGGTACTTTTTGTGCAGTCTCCCTTAAAGCATTACTCCAATCTTCCCTTCGAGCAAGATTATTAACTTGATTCCTATCGGAGTAGCTTTGCGATTGGCTAACGCTGCTCTCTCTCTCTCTCTCTCTCTCTCTCTCTCTCTCTCTCTCTTTCTCTCCGACATAGGTTAAGGTATCGAGTTTCCAATCAAAAGTTCACGTCACCATTGACGTGAACACATAAACGAATTGTACGGTTCTATCGTCGAATCAGTCATTAACAGAACAACCGGCAGTATGTTTCGACACATAATAGAAAATTTTCCGACAAATACGATGTAAGAACGTTCCGGGGAACCAAAGGAGAGAAATTTTCAAGTATGACGATATGTAAGGAGAGGAAGGACGTCTCGACAGGTACCAGCTACGGCAAATTATGGAGGATCGACGAGTACGAAGACGACGAAGGGTTCGTGTACGAGGAGATAACCGAATGGCTTTTAACGACGGCTCGAGCGAAGTTGCCCATCGAAGGCGCTCGTTCCGAGACCGATCGAGTTGACAAAAAGTCGAAGCTACCTATGCGAGAGAGCCTCTTTGCTCACGTTCCACCGTACATCATCTTCCACGGTTACGACAAGAACGGCGCGTCATTACCTCAGGAAATTACGAGACACCTGCTCTGGTGGCATACCAAGAACTTCTCGCCGCGAATGATACGTCTGACGGTTCTCAAATCGGGATTTACGATGACCGAGAAACCTATGGCCGATTGGTCCGGTACCTGGTGTACCAAGCTAGCGTTCCTACGCAGGAGCAAGCAGTTGAAAAAATTTCAAAAGATCAATCACTTCCCAAATTGTCAACAGTTAAGCAACAAGATCAACTTGTGGACGAACATTAACAGAATGGCCAAAATACACGGTAAGAAGAGCTTCGACTACATGCCGCTCTCTTACGTAATACCCAACGAATACGCGAAACTTAAGAGATTGTTGGATAGGAGAACCGTGTGGATCCTGAAACCAGCAGATTCTTGCGCCGGTCGCGGTATACGACTGGTGTCACGCAGCTTCGAGATACCGAAAAAGTCTTCCTACCTGGCCCAACGTTACCTATGGAATCCAAGCTTGATCAACGGCTACAAGTACGATCTACGTTTGTACGTTCTGCTAACGTCCATCGATCCCCTTCGCATCTTCATTTATTCGGAAGGTCTCGTAAGGGTAGCCACCGTTAAATACCGCAATAGATTCGATACTCTCCACGATCGTTTCATGCATCTGACTAATACCTCGATCAACAAGCTCAGTCCTAGATACCGTGGAAACGACGATCCCAACAAGCAACAGGGTAACATGTGGTCGTTGACCGCACTTTGGAATTATCTTCGTTTCAGAGAACGCGCGAATACCAATAACATTTGGCGAAAGATCAAGGGCATCGTTATTAAAAGTATTATCTCCGCCGAGGCTTCCTTAGTCCAGGGTATGAAGGATAGCAATCCACCGAGTTACAACAACTGTCAGCTGTTCGGTTTCGACGTGCTCCTCGACGTACGCTTGGAACCATGGTTGCTCGAAGTGAACGATTGTCCCTCCATGGATACCGAGACGCCTTTGTGCGCGATCGTGAAGGGCCAACTCGCGCGCGACTTCTTGAATCTCGTTGGTTTTCACGTGCCGAATATATTAGGACCGGCCGACGTCGAGACGTTGGAAGGACACTCGAAGGAATCTCAAATCTGTTACGATCGTAATATCTACGAGGCTTTATTGTCGAAGGACGGGGAGGAGAAGCAACGATCGTTCGAGAAAAATTGTCATAATCGTCAAAACTATTTGAACTTGATTCTGAGGAAGCTCACGCCCGACGACGTGAGAGTCTTGATACGACACGAGGACGAGCTCGCCCAAACCGGCAGATTCGAGAAAATCTTCCCTACGCGCAACACGTACGAGTACTTCAAGTACTTCGACAAGCTCAGGTACTACAACATGCTTCTCGACGCGTGGGAAAACGCGTACGGTAATGACAGGCTTTCAGGTATCGACAGGTTGAGAAAATTGTGCAGGGAGAGGTATCACTTGAAGCAAACTCCTTTGAAAAATTTGCAAGAGGAAACGAACTCTTGAACGGCGCGACCGCCTGGACAACCACGCGTTGTCGCGGCCCATCCTTCGCTCGAAATCACTGATCGAAAACACGGATTTACTGTCGCCGTATATTTCGAGTTCATTGCACATCCGATCGACGGTCCTTTAAAATAATACGTAGCTGTCAAAATTTTTAAGGTTAAACTCATCGTGAAATTGATTAAACTATGAATTAAACTATCGTCTCGTCGGTCGAAATTATTATCTTCCGCGTGTGTTTCTTTAACGGGCGATGGGTGATCGCGATTCGAGGAAAATGTAAAAAGGAGAGATTAGGAGGGAAAAGAAAAAAAATCCCCAAAAAAAAGAAAAGAGAGGCCGAGAAAAAGTTATGAACGCTTCAACGAACACGATAAGCGGGAGGTTAACCTCGAGCGTGTACGACGGTCGTAGTAGAGAGGACGAGGAAGACTTGTACGAGCTGATAACCGAATATCTTTTATTATTTCCTCCGATAAAAAAAGATCCGCCGACGAGCGCCGAATCGAAGAACGAGTTGCCACTTCGTGCCAGTCTGTTTCCGCACGTTGCGCCATACGTAGAATTTCAACCTCACAACGCGAAGGCCCGATACTTCCCTCGGGAAATTCAACAACATCTGCAATGGGATCTGACGTCGGCGACGCCAGCGATCGTTCGAAAGATCGTACAAAATACGGGATATCGATTGTTGTCGGGTTGTTCCGGTTGGTGCGGCACGTGGAACGAGATCATGTACACGTATAATTTCTCGAATCTGAAGAATTTCCAAAAGGTCAATCACTTTCCCGGTTCGTACGAGATAGGGCACAAGGATCGCTTGTGCAGGAACGTCGGTAGATTGATATTGCTTCACGGGAAGAAACGCATAGACTTCGTCCCGCGGACGTACGTACTACCGCACGATTTCGAGATACTATCGAAAATCTGGGATAAGGGCCAAGAGAAGAAGTGGATATTGAAGCCGCCAGCTTCGTCTCGTGGTCGTGGGATCAAAGTGATCAGCAATAAGACGCAGATACCTAGCACGTGTAATTATCTGGTGATCCAGCGTTATCTCTCCAGACCGAAACTGATAAACGGTAACAAGTTCGATCTGAGGCTTTACGTACTCGTGACCAGCATCGATCCTTTGAGAGTATACTTTTACGAAGACGGCTTGGTAAGATTCGCGAGTAACAAGTACAGGGACAGCACCTCGACTCTCCACGATCGTTTTATGCATCTCACCAACTACAGTATCAACAAGTACTCCTCGGTTTATAGCGAGAACGACAGCGTCGATTCTTGCAAGGGCCACAAGTGGTCGCTCAAGTGTCTCTGGAGTCACTTGGAGAAACAGGCGGTGAACACCGCGAGTATCATCGAGAGGATTCACGACATGACCGTCAAGACGATCGTCTCCGCGGAGTCCTGCGTCAATAATTTCTCTCGCGTATACGCCGCCTCTTGGTACAACTGTTACGAACTTTTCGGTATCGACGTTTTACTGGACGAGAATCTGAAGCCTTGGCTGTTGGAAGTCAACGCTTGTCCCAGTTTACAAACTCCTTCGTTATTGGACGAAACTATCAAGGGTGCTCTCGTCAAGGATACCTTGAATTTGGTCTCCTATCGTATACCAGCGGAATTACCAAATTGTTCCCTTCGTCAAGCGGTCGCTAAGAGCGAACATTCCACGATCTGTCACGATTTTCGATTAAGCGAGAAGGGACTGACCAACAGGGAAAAGTTGAAACAGTTGCAATTCGTTTCTAAGAAGAAACGGCAAAACTACTTGAACGAAATCCTTCAAAATCTAACTGCCGACGACGTCAGACGATTGATACAATACGAGGACGAATTAAATCGATTGGGCTCTTACCGAAAGATCTTCCCTACCAAGGATACGCACAAATACTTCAAGTATTTCACTTATCTCGGTTATTACAATCGATTGTTCGACGCCTGGGAGACGGCTTATAGTCGGAAAAGGAACGAGGCTGTTCAAAGATTGCGAGAGTTGTGTAAACAAAAATTTCACCTTAGACGTCACAACGAGTAACGTTCTTCTTCTTCTTCTTCTTCTTCTTCTCCTTCTTCTTCTTCTCCTCTTCTTCTTCTTCTTGTCCTTCTTCCTTTCTTCTTCCTTTCTTCTTTGTCATTTTTATTGCATATCTCGTTCTAACGAAATTTTTCGTAAACTCCTATGTAAAACGATTGGAAGGAAATTTTGAAGAAAAAATTGTCGGGAAAATTATCCAGTCTAATTTTTACATGGAGCAAATGAGTTTCATGTCTGTAACAACCACCCGGTTTAATAAATCTGTACTGACAATTTAATGTCTCTATTGTGACCGCGACGGTCGACGCTACTGGCAAACTGAACTTGATTAAGTTAATACGAAAGGGGACCAGATTTCTTCGCTTCCGCCCTTTAAATTCAATTACTAGTCAGTTCTACGCTACTTAAAACATCATATATCAGTTTTATACGGAGGAAGTACGATTCGGTGGGATCGTCTCTGGAAAAATCCGAGCCGGATATCGACTAAAATTTCTCTTTCCCTTTATAACAAAGTTCCCGTAATAACAATTTTCGGTTGGAATCGTTTTTGTTTCTATCTTAATTATATAATGTTCGTTAAGTAAGATCGTTGCGTAAGGTTACAAGAAACTTGGGAGAATTATCAACGCGTATCGACGACGACGATAACGCAAGAGATATCGATTTTCTTTAAGGGCACGATCAATGACGAATCAAACAAAAGTATGTGTATATATATATATATATATATGTATGTACGTATGTACGTATGTATATGTATATTAATAACAACAAATGATAAACATTTCGATCGAGAAATCAACAAAGTCGAAGCAACGATTATCCTCGTCGTACGTATGTAGCCATGACTTATATACGCGAGGCAACGATCGTTCGAAGACAATGGGCTCGCACAGTGCCGCGACGGTCAATGAATTGATATCGTTATTGTAACAACATAATAGACATATTTTCTTATTGAGATTGCAGTACGTCGTATGCGTGCTACGTACGTGCCGCGCCGGCACGTCTTTATGAATGTACTCATTCATACGCGGAGACTTCTCGAGTGTGTTGCGTAACAAACACACAACGTTCTCCGTGTGTAAGGCTAAGGACCTCGTCTTCTTGACCGACAGAGAGAGCGAGATAGGGAGAAAGAGGTGAAGAAATGACTTGCACTCTTATGCGAGGGGGAACGACTTTAAAAACAATATGGAATATTTTTAACACTCGGACGAGTCCGTCCACATACCTTTTTTCCACCCTTTGACCGATGTGCCAATCGATCGATTTCAATTTTTAATAATCTCTCTCTCTCTCTCTCTCTCTCTTCTTTTTTTTCTTTCTTCTATCTTCTTTTTTCAAAATTACCTACATCCAACTTTTCGATATAATCACGTTCAACGCTGTGAAATGACTTGCTCTCTTCCGCCATGGGGGATTGATATTAAAAATAATGTAGAATATTTTTAACACTCGACCAAGACCCGAGCAGAGCGTGTGATTCGATCGATTGAATTTTTTATAATTGTAATTTCTCTCTTCTTTTTAAATTATTTATATCCAATTAACTTTCCTTCGATATCATCACATTCATAGTGCTAGACGGTGAAATGACTTGCTCTTTTGTTCGGAATATAAAGGGACATTAAAAATATTATGAAATATTTTTAACCCTCGAACGAGTCTGCCCGTTTATGACTCGATCGATTTAACCTTTTTCTTTTTCTTTTTTTCCAAAATCAGATCTAAGCTTTCGATAAAATCATCCTCGTAATCGATTTAAAAAAAAGAGAAAGAGTAACGATAATGAGTTTTATACGTTTTATCTTTAATTCCCGTGACTCCTTTATTTCTTATATATATATAATTTTTTTCTCTTCATTTTTTTTTTTTACACAAGATGAATAACGATCGCGTACGAGAGGAAGAGAGAGAAATCGCTGAGAAAAAGTACGATCCCGTTTTCAAAGTATATCTCGGTCGGGACGTCAAAAACTCGTTTCTAAATGGATGTTACCTTTGACAGATACAAATTCGTCGGCTAAACGAGCGATAATTATGGAAAATGTTCGAGTCCAAGAAACGTACTACATACGTTGGGGCATGTTTCGCTTCGTAGGAAGGTGATCGTCGAGCAACATTATTAGTATCTATTTTAGCGAAAGAAAAAAACAGATAAAGAAAAATAAAGAAAGAGAACCGTTCGAAGAAAATGTATCGTGTATATATATATATACATATACATATATATATATAGACATACATAAGTATCTGCGTATATAATTAACTTTCCAAAGCATTTATACCGTGATTATGCGAACGGTGATCGTGAGATTGTCCATCGTAGAAACACTTTCAAGGTTGCTTTCGATTCGATTTGTATGTATTACTTTTTCTTTTCTTTTTTATTTAATTTTTTATAGATATATATATATATTTTATATACTCTTTTAAGAAACATGTTCTCGGAAGAAAAAAATGATCGAATCATAGCACTTTAAGTCGATTCGTTTTACCGTTTAATTAATGAACATGCGTCGTTAACTGCACTTCCAAAGGAAATGTTAAACCTTTCTTCTTCTTCTTCTTCTTCTTCTTCGTCATCTTCTTCTTCTTTTTCTTCTTCTTCGTCTTCATAAATGAAGCGAATCCAACGCCTCCAATGACAAGCGATACGAGAGGAGTCTTCTTTTCTAGTTAGATCGGCTCGATCCATTAATCTATCGTCCTCACGTTATATCAATATTTATGGTCTCTCTTCTATCTCGAATAGGAAGTAACCGATGTTAGTATATTATGTATATATGTATTTATGTACGTACGTACGTATGTAGGTGTATCGTGTAACGTGGATAAACTATTTCTGCGTAGATCGCGTCAAGTATCAACGAACGTACGATGCGCGGGCAGATGGGCTGAGATCTTTCCAGTACACTCACCTAAGTCCGATAATACCCACTCTCTTTCTCTTTCTCTCTCTTTCTCTCTTTCTCTGTACCTGTCTCTGTCTCTGTCTCTGTCTCTTTCTCTCTTTCAAAGTCACGCCACTGAGATCGATATCGCTTCGAATTTGCATACATTCGAGATACGTGCCTTAAATCTCACGTGATTTCTTTCATTTAAAACGCACATATCTTCGGGTTATTTCGTTCTCCTTCCTTCGACTCGAGATTAGTTTCAAATCTTTTTTTCTTTCTTTTTCTTTTTTTTTTTTCTCTTTTTCTTCAGACATCTCGCGAATACTCGACTCGCTGATTTACAAAGAATTATTCTTCTTTGATTCATCGTACTCATACGCGTGCACGTATACATATATACATATATATATATGCGCATCTATTTTTTTGGTGAACAAATTTGTCAAAAAGATCAAAGTCTTAATGATAAAAAAAAAAAGTAAAAAGAAACAAGAAACAAGGAAGAAACGAAAGAAGCTATAAACAAGAAATTTCAAAAGTAGGAGGACCGATAGATAGCTTCTTTCTGTTAATAGAAAATAGAAAAAATAAACAATAAAAAGTGCGAAAGATAACAAGAGAATGAGGGGTGAGAGAGGAAAGAGGAAAGAGGAAAGGGAAAAAGAACAAAAATAAAAGGAAGAAGCGTGCGAGCGGAATTCGGCGGCGGGGGCGTGCACCGTCTCTCGATAACGACTTAATAAACTGCTGTGTAGCCCGAGTTGGAAGAGAGAATAACAAGAGGAAGAAGAAGAGGAGGAGGAGGAGGAGGAGGAGGTGGAGGAGGAGGAAAAAGAAGAGGAAGAGTAGGAGAAAGAGAAGGAAGAGTAGAAGGAAGGGTCGAGGGCACGCGTGGGGTAGACAGGCGCGGGATAATGCGCTCGGTCGTTCGCGCACGCGTTTATTCTCAGGTGCGTCGCGTGCCCCCCATCCACCCACGCGTCCCACGTTTACCATAACCAACGCCATACCTTGCGTCCGTTTATACATTTATCTATCTATGTAAGTACATACCTGATTTATCGTAACTCTTGAGCTCTTCGAAAAACGAGGATTTAAAGGTACGAACGCAAATTTTTTAATGATCAATTTTTAACGATATGTTTTGAAAGAGATATGTGTGTGTGTGATATTATCCGTAATGAGAAATTTTTTTTTTTTTTTTTTTTTTAAGTAGATTAGAGTATAAAGATTAAAATATTCTTTCGCTTTTTTGCTCTTTTTTTTTTTAGCTTTTAATTTTATCGAGTAATCCAGCACGAGATCGACCAAAGGTACTCTACGAGATGTAACGATTTTGTTTTTCGTTTCTTTTTTTTTTTTCTTTCTTCTTCTTCTTTTTTTTTTTTTTTTTTTTAACGAACGTTAGCGAAACAAGAAAATGAAATAATATATCTACTGAGAGATACGGTATATTCGGATGAGTTAAACGATCGAGCTCCGCGATCTCGATCGTTTCGTTTCGTCGAACTGTTTCGCGCGACGCGAAGAGAACGCAGATTATTCGCGACGGTCTCGAACGAAGAACGAAAATAGCAAGCACGTACGAACGACGAAGGGGATTTTAGTACAGTAGAAAACGCGTAACCGGAAGCTACGTTCTACGTGTAATAAATAATGAAACGACGACTAGGTATACGTTGGAACGTTCGGAACACTTGTAACGTAACCAACGGCACGACCGCTATACATATGTATCATTCCTTCCTACTTGTTTAGTCGTAACAGTTTAGTCTTTAAAAGTCTATAGAGACATAGAATTTAAAAAGAATGGATAACATCTCTTTGAATCCGTCATTGAATATTCATTATATTCTAATATCTAATTTATGTAATATATCTTATCTTCGTAAACACTGTATTTAAGTTTAAGTACTCCGTTGAAAGATCAACTATTACACAATGGTATACGGTATATCAGTATTATTAGTTCTAAGTATATCCTTCGAGTGTGTTTGCTTTTGCAACCGAGTGTACATGTATATATAGATAGAATACATACCTAGATAGATACCTAGATATATGCGTACATAGAATATAGGAGAGTTGTCGTCGTCGTCGTCGTCGTCGTCGATAGAATCCCGAGAGTCGCGCGCGCCGCGCTCGTGCGACGCGGCACGCTCGGTTCTCCTTTATCCTCCTACACTTCTCTCTCTCTCTCTCTTTCTCTCTATCTATCTAACTCACTCTCGTCGTGCCTCTTCGCGTGCTCGTACATACAAAATAGGCCATTGTTTCAGCATCGCAATAATCCCGCTCGTGACGTACATTCTCTCTCTCTCTTACACATACTCTTTCTCTCTTTCTCTCTCTTTCTCTCGCACATACTCTTTCTCTCTCTCTCTCTCTCTCTCTCTCTTTCTCTCTCTTTCTCTTCTTAATTTCATTTTCTTTCCTTCTCCATTCTTTTTCTAACACCCTCTCCTCGTTCCTCTCTTCGCGTAAAGACGCACGTCGCGAGGCTGCGTCGGGGCCGAACGCTCCCTCGAATCTCAATCGACTTCCCACATACTTTCACGCTGCTCGCTCACTCGTAAAGCGAGCTTTACTGGTTTTCTCGTGCGACGGATGAATATTGTCACGCACCTTATTCCCATGTATCCATCGGCACTATCTCTATGACACCACCCAAACACGACGCGCATCGCATCGACCGGACGTACATTTCTATTCTTTCCTTTTTTTTTTTTTTATTTCTCTTTCTTTTCTTCTTTCTTTTTTTATTTTTATTTCTTTCTAATCCGATACGTTGCTAGAGAGAAAGACAGAGAAAGAGGGAGGCAGGGGATTCTAATGAAAAATTAGAAACTGCATCAACGACGATTTCTGATAGCTGTCGTAAAGAAAAAAAAAAAGAATTCGAGTTCGCGATACGTAAACATATTTCGATCGATTCGATTGTATTGAAATTTGTCGAAGAAAAAAGGAAAAAACGTTTGTATTAGAATCGATTAGAATATCTAAGCGCGTCTCGAGGATTTCATTATCTCTCGTTTTTCTCATGTGAAAAAAATGAATAAGAAGAAGAAGAAGAAGATGACGAAGAAGAAAAAAAAGAAAGGAAAGAAAAAAAATGAGAGGGTAATTTCAGGGTGAATGTTAGAAGGGTATAAAGGCACGAGGGTGCCACGAACAAACCACGCGCGTAGATAGATACATACATACATACATACATACATACATACATACATATAAAAATACATATATACAGATGTGTGCGTGTGCGATGCACGTGCAAGCGTGCGCTCGAAGAAGCGTGAAGGTTGTGTTGAGAAAAATTCCTATGGGCTTCTTCGGTTCCCACGAGCAGGGTGCGTCAGGTGGCGAGCGTGGGGTGCGCATAGTCCCTCCCCCTCCTCTCTGTCTTCACCCCTCGAAATAGATGTAAAATTCTGATCGAGATAGTCTCTCTTTCTTTCTCTCTCCCTCTCTCTCCCTTTTTCACTTCGTTTCTCTAAGCTCCGCCCTGCTACCATTTTCGGCACGCATCCTGCGCGTGTACTACGCATTAAAAGTACGTAGGACGATCCTAAGGAATCTTTTCAATCATAGCTATTCGTCAAAAGGCTTTTACCGTTCTCGTCCCTTGGGCCTTCGACCCTTGGCCATGTCACCCCTCTCTCCTTCTCATTTCTACGTCTTTTCGAACGCAAGTCCTTTTGTCGAACCGAAAAAGGGACGGATGAAGGGATCGTCGTAACGTTCGCGTTACTTTTCAACGATTCCATTAAATTTTAATAAATCTTGATTAAAAGCAAAACGATCATTATATCTTTAAATGAGTTTTAAGGAACGGAAATAGTCTCGAAATAGACTTTCCCAAACTTTTTTCCGATATTATTCTACTCGACCATACTCGATCGTACCTTCTCGATTAATTATATCTATCGTTTAAAGATTCAAGATGTAAACGATGCTTCCCGAGGTAATTAAAACGAAATGACGAGGCTGTTTGCAAGATCGTCAAGCTCTCTGTTAATTAGGGTCCAATCTGGGACTACTAACGTTGATATTTTCTCAATTAACATTGACCATGAAATTTTATGTTCATGATATACCTATTGGCACGGGTAAAGTTTTTATCGAGGTGACCCTTATTATGCGGGATCGATAATAAAATAGTCGATATCTCGTTCATGTCTCGATAAAATTAAGAGCATTCTTTCGATTTTATTTATTTTCTTTTTTTTTTTGTATTCATATTTTTTTTTCTTTTTTTTTTTTTACAGACAACATGCAAAAATGAAAAGAAACCGAGGAGTAAAACGAGTCAGCGGGATGCATTTAGAAGGATTAGGAGTCTCCGTGGATGGAATATTGTGTAGACGGATTAGAAAACGTTCGCTCTTCAAGAGAGATCATTTCGGTACTGGCAGACGCGTTTTTGTAAGTCGGCGGATCGAACCGTGCGGCCACGACGCGGGGGAGCATTCCCACGAGAGACACGAGAAATTATTATTAACGCTTGAAGAAGTCGTGACTCTTGTGCCGTCTTATCTTTTTCTTTCTTTTCTTCTTCTCTTTTTCCTTTCTTTTTCTTTTTTCTCCGCCCGTTTCTTCGACCGCAGCGAACGTCACCGATCCACTTTCTTCCTTTTTTACGTCTTTCATGTTTTTCTTTTTGCTTACTCGACAAAAAAAAAAAGAAAAAATAAATAAATAAACAAGTAAATAGACAATAACGAAACGGTAGACGTGTGTGGCTCTTAAAAAAAAAAAAAAAAAGAAAAAAAATAGAAAGAGAGAGAGAGAGAGAGAGAAAAAGTAAAAAGATACTTCGATCGAGAGAAACCTACGTGAGAGATTGATTTTCGAAAAACCGGTAATGAAGAAGCAGAAGAGAGAGAGAGGAAGAAAGGCAGAAAAAAAAGCAGAAAAAGAACCAAAAAATAAAACCAAAAAGGAAAGAAAGAACCACTATGAGAAAAAAGGAAAGCAACGGGAGGAAAAAAGAAGGAAAAGAAAAGGATCATGGTTTTCGGGTAGCTCCGGTAGCAAGCAGGTCCGCCACCCAGAAAAGTTGTCACGGGTTTGCAAGTAGTGGGGGTAGAAAGATCGGATCGCTAGTAGAGAGGCTCGAAATGCTTCCCACGTAATCGAAACGTGCTGAAAGCGTGCTGCTCGCGTGGCCGTTACGCGATAGAGGGGAAGAGAGATAGAAAGATAGAAAGATAGAGAGAAAGAGAAAGAAAATAAGAAAGAAAAAGAGAGAGAGAGAGAGGGGAGAGACGCACCCAAGACGGAATCTTTCTCACGAACGAGGACGTCAGGTGCAGGACCTCCTTCAGGAAGTACAACGGTTCCTTACAGGGATTCGCGACTTCTACCTTCCCACGCTCCTCCAGTTGTAACGGCCAGATTCGGCTGTCCTCTCTTCTCCCTTTTCCCTCTCTCTCTCTCTCTTTATCTTTCTTTATCTTTCTTTCTCTTTCTCTCTTTCTCTCTTTCTCTCTCTTTCTGTTTAATACATCTCTCCATCTCTCTCCCTCATCTCTTCTCCTACTTCTCTCATATTTTTTTGTGCGTGATGAACGGCTTCGGAACATCGAGATGATCGAGAAGCTAAAGGAAGGAGAGAAAAGAGGAAGAGAAAAAGGAAAAGAAGAGAGCAAGAGAGAAGAGGAAAGCGGGAGGAGGAAGAAGAGGATAACCATCCTTATGGACCGGCCTACGAAGGCGCCCATGTCATTATTCCTAATTACAGGAAATGCTTCCTCCTGTATGTTTTCCTTTCGAAGGAGTTTAACTCTTTCGGTCTTCGTAAACAGAAGAGAGCCAGACGCAATTCAGCGCATCTTGGAATATAATGTTGATTTCAATTAGAACGATACGATGAATCGCGTATTAAAAATAAACGAGAGGGATCTTAATCGGTAGTTATTAAAATGTAGAACGAATTAGATATATTTTCTCGATAGAAATGTTTTCTTCGTAGAATCGTAGGAATACATCGACGCGGTTGTTAAAGTCGATAAAAAGCTTCAAATTAAAATACACTTAGACGTTACGCGCAAAAGTTTTTCTCTAACATCGCGTGTTCTTTAACGAGCACTTTACCAACAGTTGCCAAATTATTTCCGTTTCGAAGAGATCCGCCTCCCCAATTCTCCCCACCCCTACCGACTCATTTATATATTTAACGAGCCGGATCAAAATGGACCAGAGAAGTCGAGAGATGCAAAAGTCGTTTATACAACATTGACAAAACGATGTTTCGCGTTTTATCACGGTGGTATAAATAAGTACCTACATGTACGTACGTACATGTAAGTACGAGCTTACGCAAAAAATATATTTTTATCTTCGCGAGGAAGCTAATGATCGGGTTGCGATCGAGAAGAATTTCTTTTCTTTTTTTTTTTTTCTTGTTTCTTTTATTTCTCTTCTTTTTTTTTTCGATGACTCGTTGAACCACTTATGCACCGTTCGTTCGTACCTTGTCATCAAAGGAAAAATACTTTACACTTGATACTTCTTTGACTACTTTTTTGAGAAGATTATAGTCACACGAAAAGTCGTGTATCAATGTAATTTCCTTTAACTTCGATCTTCCAATAGGCAGGTAAGTAATTATGTAAGAATCGTGTAACATCTTTTTCGTAAATATCTCTCTCTCTCTCTCTCTCTCTCTCTCTCTCTCTCTCTCTCTCTCTCTCTTTAATATTACTTTCCTCCGTCAGCCAGCTGTAGGATTTTGTCGAAAGCAGACGGAGAATGCTTACTCTCTTCGCGCCTCGATCAAACTCGTCCGAATTCTCTCTCATCTTTTCTTCTTTTCTCCTTCGTATTCCACTCGATCGTGGGAATTTCGTTGGCGCTTCTCGAATCGAAGATTCGACTCACGAGCCAGAAAACGGGATCGACCTTTCGTCCCACTTTCCTCTCCACGCGACAGACACGCTTTCGAAGAGAACCCTTGAAGGGGACGAAGCGCCGTAGCTACCGTTTCCTACGAAGATAAGAAAAAAAAAAGAAAGAAAAAAAACAAACAGAAAAGAAAAGAAACAACGAGCCGATTGTATTCCGTACTTTCTTCTTGTCCGTTGAACGAAACTCATTCAAAACATTTTCTCTTCTCTAATTTTTATCTTTTTTCTTTTATTTTCTTTATACTTTCCCTTTCTTTTTTTTTTGTTTTTTTTTTTTAATATTTTTTTTTCATTCGTCTGTCAGGAGATCGAAGTAAAAAATAATGATTACTATCTCCCCGTAAGATATTATCTAAATACAATGATGAAAAAAAAAAAAAAAAGAAAGAAAGCCCTGATCGAATTCATTTCGGATGCGAGATCATATCGTTAGCTCGTTACGGTAGATTCGTCTAAAGACGTGACTCATTGAAAGTCAAAAGGAGAAGTTATCGTTGAACCGAGACAAACGGTCCAGAAACGTATCCGTTTTGTTAAAAGGATCGACCTATTCGATATAAACTCTGTCCGTTCCGTCTATTAAACGAAGACATCGATCGTTAAATATACAAAGATCCTTGCGAAACATCAATCTGTCATCGAGAGATCATGAAGAAATGTGATCTACGAAGGAATCTCCATATAGATTATCTCATTTGGCGATTCCCTTAAAACGATATCGTATTAATAAAAACAACAAGTTGCTGATAAGGAAGAAGAAAAATGAATGTTAAGCAAAAGCTTGCAGAATAGAAGGGGGTGGAGTTAAAAACAACATCGTGGTAACAACCATAGGTTTCTTGGAAGGACGAAGGCGTTGCCGATAGGAAGGATGACTTGAGAGTAAAGAGAGAAAAAAAGAGAAGAAGGGAAAGGATGGAAAGGAAGAAAGAGAGAAGGACGAAAGAAGAAAAGAAAGTAGAAAGGAAGGAAGAAAGAAAGAAACAAAGAAAGAAACAAAGAAAGAAAGAAAGAAAGAAAGAAAGGATCAGAAGGATCGAGATCGCTAGGCTCGACTGTAGCTCGCGAGCACGCGTCGGCCACGCTCCTGGCGCGAGACTGGTAAGACAGGTATTCGAAAGTGTTCGTGAGAGAGAAAGAGAGAGAAGGAGAGAGAGAAAGAGAGAGAGAGAGAGAGTAATATGACAAGAGAGAAAGAGATAGAAAGAGAAGTTGCCGATCCGATCGTTAGCACACCATCCGGCCGCGTCCCTTCGACGAAGGCGCGGGACAAATGGAGCTTTGGTTCTCTTTAAGGGAGGGGAGGGAAAGAGGAGGATGAGTAGGACGAGGTGGAGGAGGAGGAGGAGGAGGAGAATAAGAAGGATAAGAGAAGAGCAGAGAGCGGGATCGTGCCCGCTTATCGTGGGAACGAAGCGGCCGTCGGCGGTGAAGCGTTTCAGGAAGCGCTTCGTCGTGTTCCGCTCTCGCGAACACTCGCTAGCTCGCTAGCTCGCGTTCGTTTCGCCTCTTTTGCTCTCTTTCGAGCTCTCCAATTCCCTCTCTCTTTCTACTTTTCTCTCTCTCTCTCTCTCTTTCTCTCTTTCTCTTTCTTTCTTTTTGTTTCTGTTTCTCTCGACGACGCCCACGCACCAATCGCCTGCCTCCGAGCCCGAGAAAATGGGCCCGTTTCAAAGACTCCAAGCCATAAGGATTCTTCTTCTTCTTCTTCTTCTTCGTTTCTCTCTTTCTCTCTCTTTGTATCCTTTATCTTTCTCTTTTTTTCTCTTTCCCTTATAGAATACCACGCTTATTCGTGCGAGATACGGATTACGTGCTTTTACTTACTACTTGTTCGACCGAAACCAATTTGGTTATTCTTGTTTGTCTGTCTTTCTATTAGACTATTCTCTCTTTTCTTTTACATTTTTCTTGCTTGTTTCTTTTTTACTAATTTCTTCCTCCTTCTTTTAGATACGCGACACGCTATATTTTTTATTCATATATATATATATATATATATATATATATATATATATATGTATGTATGTATGTATATGTACACGTGAAATCTGTTTTTAAATTAAAGAGAAAGAAAAAGAGAGAGAGAGAGAGAAGAAAGAGCAATTATACTCACGTGGCAAAGTAATAGCAATTCGCGTTGCATGTCTCTTACCAAAGAACGTAAAAGATTAAAGGGGAAAAGTTAGTCGCAAGAAGAGGAACGCGCAGGCGCCGGATACAGGGATCGTAGATTAGCGAGCACTCGAGAAGATGGTCTCGATGGTTTATTACCACAGGAAAATACGCGACTTTAATGGCCGCCTCGCGACCTACGGTAAGTTTTATTGATAAATGCCGACAAAGAGATACACCGTATCTTTGGAGGATGTGAATTTGTAACGTTACGTATACTCTTTCTTTCTCCTTTTTCTTTTTTTGTTTTCTTCTTTTCTTTTCGAGATCGAACACGCTTCTTATCTGATAACCGACTCGATTAACGATTTCCTTTGATCGGATGAATCGTACAACTTGTTGCTTAATTAAACTATATATATAAAAATAGAAAAAAAAGAAAACAACGTAAAAAGACTAACGAATTTTTTTTTCAAAAGAATCCATGTAAAACATTCTTGTTTCAATTAATTATCGAGATAGCCAGTAGATGTAATGGAATATTCAATGATCTCTCAGTCATTTATATTTATTTTTCAACTCGTATTGATCGTCGTATTGATCGATCAGCAGCAATCCACGTGGGTGTTTACGATAATATCAATAGAAATGTCGAGCAGCAATCGTTTTTAAGTAATCGATCCTCCGTCAACGTCTAACCATCGGACCGATCGAGTCATCCCCATTTGCCAACCACCGTTTCCGTTCGACGATTGAAAAGTTCTCGTCGAAAGGAACGGCGATGATTACGATACTAAACAAACCAGTTTAGCGAGGGCACAAAAGAGAGGATCGACTTACGAGTACGAGAGATAGAGTGAGATAGACTGAGAAAGAAAAAGAGAGTTTCTTTGGCCGCACGCGATATTCTTTCGCGGTTTCTTTTTACCAAACGAGCTACGACGAGGACGACCAGGACGAGGCCGACAACGACGACGACGATGACGATGACGACGATCACGACGAACGACGAGGACAAGGAACGTTCGAGGAATGTCATTGTCGAGAAGGGAAAATGATATATCAAGTGGGGTCGACTCGGTAGTTTCATTCTTTCTCCTCGAAACGACCGCGAAACGATCCACGAAAGAAGAAGAAGAAGAAGAAGAAGAAGAAGAAGAAGAAGAAGATGAAGATGAAGATGAAGATGAAGAGAAAGGAAAAAAAATATCAAAAAAGAAAGAAAAAAGCTAAGAATAACTTCCGTGAAGCGCGTCGATCACGTAAGGTAGAACCGTATGTGATTGTTTCGTTCTACCTACCCCTTTGCTTCTACATCATCCTTACAATTTTATTTCCTCAAATGAGAGGGGATATATCGATATCACATTATTTGCAGCAGATAAATAAACGAAATTTTGTTATTAATAACAATGATCGAGCAACAGCACGAGAATACCGTCGAATGTAATCTTACAAAGGATAATGGCAGGGGATAAGTTGATAAAAAAAAAAGAAAGAAAAGAATAAACAAAAAAGAAAGAAGAAAAAAAAGAAAACAAAGAAAAGAAAAAAGAGAGAAAACAAAAAAAGAGTTAAAAGTCAGTCAAAATTACAAGTCAGCTGTATCAAGTCCGACACAAAGTCCGCAAAACGTTCCCCCTTTCTTCTTTCTCTTTACGCATTTCTTCGTTCCTCTTGTCTAACCTTCGAAGCCGCATATTCTCACGCAAAATTTCAATTTCCGGTCCATCGGGAACCGAGCGCACGTAGAAAGTCTGATCGCCGACGTCAATGGCCGGCCTTACGCGTGAAATCATACGTTTCGTTTCTTCTCTTTCTCGTTTTTGCTCTTGCAAATACGAAAGAGACTGTTAACTTCTTTTTCCTTCTTCTTCGTCTTCGTCTTCTTCTTCTTCTTGTTCTTCTTCTTTGCCAGTTGAATTCATTTCTCTTTTTCTTTCTCTCCTCTCCTTTCCGGGGATACACAAAGTTGTATTATTAAAAATCAAAACACGAAGGGACTAACACGCGATTCGGTCGGTAGTTTTCTGAATGGAAAGCTTAGCAAACGAACGTTTGAATCACCGATCACAGATGAACGAAAAAGAAAGAAGAATAAAAAAAAGAAAACAGAGAGAAAAAGAGAGAGACAGAGAAAGGAAGAGAGAATTAAGCAGGATATACGCGCGACGTACGTCACCTGGATTCTCTCGAATCCATATATAAATATAAATCTCTGGACAACCTGAATCTATCTCATTGTTGTTTCATGAATATTCAAGCGTAGCATTATCGTAGAAATCGTTTCGGCCGAGCGCACGTTTCCCTCGAAACGATCGTGGGAATACCGATCTATTGCTCGATCCATAAAAATTCGAGCGTGGGCATTTGATATAGTGAACGAAAAAAAAGAGAGAGAGAGAGGAAAACAAAAAAAAAGAAGACAGTAAAATTCGATATGTGGGTCAGAAGACAGGTGACTAAATCCTGCGAACCACGCTTCCGTGGATTTCGTATATAATTTAGCATACGTATGCACCCATAAGCATATTCGAATTATCGCATGTTAAGCGTTATAACGAGAGGGAGTTTACGTAAGTTGTCGAGAAATTCGTAATGACACGCTGATGAAAAAAAAAAACAGCAAAAAGAAATAAATAAAAGAAAGGTAATGGAATCGATGATCGCGTTACTACGACGTATGCGTAACGATATGATTTCACGAAAAGTTTTACTCCGACGGAATATCGATCTCGATCGTGACGTAACAGATGTATAAAAGAAAAATAAAAAAAAGAAAGAAAAAGTCAAAAAGAGCGGTGAAAAAAAGGTAAGGAGAAAAGTTGGAAGAAAATCTGAAAATTTGTCGTAGATGAAAGAGAGACAAAAAAAGAGAGAGAGAGAAAGAGAGAAAGAAAGAAAAGAAAAGAAAAAAAAAAGAAAAAAAATGAGAGAAAAAAGGAGCCAGGAGAAGGTAGACGCGTGCTTGGCACGACGGACGCGTGCACGCGAGAGTGACGCTGGTGGTAGTATGAGGATAAGGAGGGAAAAGAAGGGAGGTGTGGATGGAGGAAGAAGTAGAAGAAGACGAAGAAGAAAACGAAGACGAAGAAGAAGACGAAGAAGAAGACGAAGACGAAGAAGAAGAAGAAGAAGAAGAAGCGAGCGAGCGAGCAAAAGGGGCCCCTGTCGGAGGCTACCGTGAGAACGAGGCGAGGCCTCGCGTCCCACACGTTGCTCCCTCTCGAACGTTGTCGGTAGCGTCGTCGGGCCCCTATGTCGGGCCCATCGGCGAGCCCCTCGGGTAACTTCGTCGGCAGGCGCTGCTGGCGGCACTGCCACTGCCGAGATCGGCACGGGACCTCGGGGCCCGTGCGCGACAGAGACAACGACAGGCGCGAGCCCCACACGCGACTCGCACACGTCCGAGCCGCGAGCGCAAACCGCCTTTTCCTCCTCCTTCTCCTCCTTCTCCTTCTCCTTCTCCTCTTTCTCCTTCTCTACCTCTCCCTTTTTCTTCTCCTTCTTCTTCTCTTTCTCCTCTCATCGATGATACTTTTCTTCCTCTTCCTTTTCCATCTTCCCTTCGATCTTCTCACCCTTCTCTCGATCTTTTACATTTTACCTCCGCGAGACTTTTACTTCGTTAATTGGATATTGTTTTAATCTTTTAATTACAGAGAGAAAGAGAGAGAGAGAAAGAAGAAAGGGAGAAGAAATGGAAGATAATTTTTGCGATTAGAAAATTCAACTTAATACGTGATAGATAATACCTAATTAGCATGCAACTAACTCGAGTATAACTATTGTCAAAACTGTCTCTTCCTTTTGATTTGAATAATTTTTTATTTAGAATAATAATGGAAATGTTGAAATTAATAAGTAATTGCTTCATTCGGGTTTTATCTCGTTATATTACTGCTTATGTCGTCCTTGTCTCGTCGATTTTTTAACTACTGCTAGAAAGGTAAGTAAAACAAAATTGTTATTACTTTTTACCTCTGCTTTTTTTTTTTCTTCGTTAGATTGTTAAGCGTCATCCGTTCGGCTGAAACTCAAACAACATCTCTCTCTCTCTCTCTCTCTCTCTCTCTCTCTCTCTCTCTCTCTCTCTCTCTCTCTCTTCCTCACTCTTTCTTCCCTTTCTTTTTCGAAAACAACGACGCTTTTATCGTAACCGCGGAGACATATTTTTCCGTCGGTTCTCGAAGCCAGACGAATAGCCGGTTCGTGCATAGGTGTAAACCGTGCTATTCTCGTATCGTTCGTGGAAGACATTCCAGGCGAGGCTATATAGGCATCCTCGATAACACGATAGCTGCCTGCTAAACGCACCGATTTCTTAGCCGACACCGAGCAAAGAGATAAAAGCTCGACAATTTTCTTTACGACGTCTTCGTGATTTTTATTTATATATCGTCGACCTATTCGAGAATTCCAAGGCATCTAACTAACCCTCGTCTTAACTACCGAGACACGTTTTGTTTTTGAAATATTCTCTATCCATGAGTCATTATCTCGAATTACGATATAACAACACGTTGTTATCGTTATAATATTTTCTACGTGTTCTTACATTAGGTAATATACCTAAATATACATACTTATATAACATCTACTTACACACAATGTCACACTTTCGCCGTAAACGTATCTTCAAAAAAGTAAATAAATAAATAAATAAATAAATAATGATAGAACCAATTCAAAAGAAGAAATGACGCCATTCGAAGACGAAAACGATAATCGTAATGATACGAATTTCAAATAAAAGATAGATAGAAAGAAAGAAAGAAAGAAAGAAAGAAAGAAAGAAAGAAATAAAGAACGAAAGAGAACGGTCGTGTAATTTAACGTTTCACACGGGTGACGGAAACTTCTTCGAAGAGGGCGGGTTTTGAGTCAACAAATCGGCCAAGAGAACAGCATTCCCTGTGCTCGCGAGCCGTGCCCTGGTAAGGACGAACGGAAGAGAGAAAAAGAGAAAGAGAGAGAGAGACAGAGCAAAGAAAAAAATTAAAAAAGGAGAAGGAGAAGGGCACGCGTGTATATCCTCGGCGTCTTAAGCGAGAGCCTCTGGCTGGCTCCGCAATCAGACGCGATAAAGCAAAGAGAAGGAAACGTGGCTACCACTTTTTACCTGCACGCGAGAGACGATGTACTCTCTCAACTCGTAAACCGCCAAGTACGAAGAGAGAAAGAAAGAAAGAGAGAGAGAGGGAGAGAGAGAGAGAGGGAGAGAGGGAGAGGAAGAGAGAGAAAGAACATCGATTTTCTACCGTGAGCATGCGAAACGACACGATGAACGTGAGAGAAGGGCTAAAAGGGAAGGAACACTCTACGGAAAAGAAGAAGAAGAGGAGGAGGAGGAGGAGGAGAAGGAGGAGAAGGAGGAAGAAGGAGAAGAAGAAGAAGGGCAGTTGAACGCACGGTTGTAAGAAGAGATATAAAGTGGCGCACGAATTGAAATTCTTCACCGACGGTACTTTATACTCCGAACGAAAATCGTGAGTCGCCTAAGTACGAGACTTCAAACTTCTTCTTCTTCTTCTTCTTCTTCTTCTTCTTCTCCTCCTCCTTTTTATTTTTCTTTTATTTCGTCCTTTTTTTCTCCCCTTCTTCTCGTCCCTCTTTTTCAAGGAAAAATAAAAAGAGAAAACGAAAATGAAGAAGAAGATCGTCTTCGTCTTCAATACCAAGATTATTCTTCGGTGTAAACTACTACCTTCTTACAAAACTCCATTTTATTATATTATTATTGAAATGCACGCGCTCGTTATTCGCTTTCCAAAAAGTTAATTCATATATGCACAGTCTTTTAGCTTCTCTTTTACAAAGGACTCATGAAAACTTTTTCATCGCGCGTTTAATACGCCGAATCTGTGATTGGGAACAAAGAAAAAAGAAAAAGTGAAGGAAATCGATCGTTTTGTCGTTAATTTTCGTGCATAGCAACCAGTCACGCAGAGATCGTTTGATGAAGCCGACCGTCCATCTAGTTTTTACTTAAGATTAGAAAACCATCGAAATGCGTCTGGGATCTATCGAAACATTTCTCTGATATTCGTAGATATTATCCATACAACTCATTCATATCGTAACTCACTTACTTACGTTAAGACGTAAACAAATATTTCAAACTATTAATAAATGAAAAAGTCTTGAATAAGAGTAATATAAATTCAATTAAATCGATTAATTTTCTTTACGAGTCTATCATTTCATAAAAAAGTGTTATCCTATACATACAATAATAACAATTAACAACAATATAACAAACAATAAGTACTTTTCGATAATTTCGAAACATTTTCCTTCTTTTTTATTATTTTTCTAAATAATTCATGTGAATACCGAACGTCTTAACTCGAATTTGCCATCGTAAGAATTAAAATTTAATGAATGCTTTATACGCGATAACGATTATCTTAATCTTGAATGAATTATTCTTAATAGACGAAATGTACGTAATTTTAATCGAGATATTTTACTTTTTTTTTTTTTTCTTTTAATAATAATTCTTATGAGAACGAGTATCTTGAAATTGTGAACTTGAATTTGACGTCGTTACAAAAACACTCGCGTATTTCTTTCGATAAAGATATTAAACAAAAGAAATATATACATATATACATTTTATAAATAATATATATATATATGAAGAAAGAGAAAAAGAATGAGAAGGTTCGAATGTCAAGGAGACAGACGTCGTCGTCCTCATGGCGACGTCAGAGGTTCCATTGACGCCGACGTGGCGTCAAGAGGAGCCGTTGTAAAACGACTAGTAAACATTCGCACGCTTTTGGCCGCTTCGTAAGCCATATATATGTATTATGTACATTCCAGACTTGCGATACGATATACCACTTCCCTTCTACCCTCTCCTTCTACCTCCTCCTTTACCCCCTCCTTTACACCCTCCTTTATCCCCTCCTTTACCCCCTTTCTCCTTCCCTTTCATCATCGCAAAATACGATAAGAACTCACAAGGATAAGAACTTCGAACGCGCACGGTGACATCACTAATTATTGTTTTCCTTCCTAGTATTCCGAGAGCTTGTCCGTGATGTCTGCTCGTCCTCCTGAAAAGTTACTTGAGAACTGTGAGACTCTTCATCGAATAGTATCGTTCGAAACGAAATCTTTTTAATTAATAATTAAATTCAGATAACAAAAGAGAGAGAAAGAGAGAGAGTTATCAATAAGCATTTTATGCAACGATGAACGTCTCATTGTTAACTTTTTATAACTCGATGTAACCACTTTTTCGTCACACTTTTTTTTACACAACATTGATTTTTGAAAATATAAGTTGTACTTAATATAGTTGTACTTAATCATTATTGCGGTATAGTTGTAGTAGATTGTAGTAGTTGTAAAGATTGATATTCGATTTTGTTAGTCGTGAACGAGACAAAAATTGTAATTATTTTTGGTATGAAAAAAAAAAAGAAAAAAGAATATCTCTAAAAAATAAAAATTGAAGAAAAAGAATCGAAGAAAAAAAAAAGGAAGAAAGAGAAAAAGAGAGAGAGAGAGAGAGAGAGAGAGAGAATGACGAAAGGATCCACTTTGATCGCGTCAAGTAAAGACTACGAGGATAAGCATTGGGAGAAACTTCTAAGTATCCGCCGAACACCGACGAGGAATAAGATAATCTTAATGGAGCCACGTCCGGCCTAAGATTCTCTCTTATCTCGCGCGAGAGAAATGCTCGAAAGGTCGTGAGTGAGAAAAAAAGAGAACGAAGAAAGGATCTCCTTTTGGTTTTCGTCGACTATCGATTAAAATGACATTATCTATCTAACGTTCGTTAAATTAATCACGTATTAACGTAATTTAGGATTTCAAAGAGAACAAAAAAAAAGTAGATAAATATTCATATAGTACGTATAGATACACGTACGTCTCCTCAACAATTGATATTTCTATGTACATACATTATTACGTATTTTGATTTTTATACTTTAATCGTAATTTACGTCGAATAAGATCGAAGAAGATTCTCGATTCGCAAAATTGAAATCTCAACGTTGTATGTATAACAATAAGATAGAATAATTCGTTCGACGATCGTTAATATCTTATAAAGCTGACGAGAGTCGAGATAGATAGATAAATAAATAAATAAATAGAAAAAGGAAAGAGAAAACATTTCCTTGAATTCGCTCGTAATTATTGGAACGTCGTTGTTCATCTATTGGCGATCGTCGTACGACGTTACGGCGAGAACAACAATGTTTATATCTTTTCACAACAATATGTCTCGAGACACACATATAAAAGCGCACACATATTCTCATATTCTGCTTACAATTAGACATCAAGGATACAATAAAAACTTCTTTCGATTATTTATCTTCGTAGGAAGAAGAAAGTTAAACGCTAATTCAGCGTATCAGAAGGAAACATTAACATACATATATTGCGTATCAATGCCTTCGGGATATGCAGTCGCAATGAAATTCAAATCGATTTGGAGTATACAAGTTATCTAGCCAAGACGGAGACGCGCGGGCTCTTGTTACCGTCGGAGTCGCCGATATTTTGCAAACAAAATCGACACGCGCCGCCTGCAGTTAGTATATCCCGCAAAACGAGTAATTCGAGTCGGCTTCGTTCTTAAACGAAGTTCGTTCGTTATCGCTGGAACGACGAGCGATTTCCTGGAGAACGGGAAGAGAAAGAAATAGAGTAACTTACATCGGAGTACTATATAGGTAAGTACTTATGTATATATCTACCTACGTGAGTGCATAGTGTTAACAAAAAAAGACAACAAAATATATACATATATATACGATAGAATAAAAAAAAGAAAAAAAAAGATTCGAGCATAATCGACCCTGTCGTTTCATTCGTCCAAAAATTCACATCGACGTGTAATCGATTACAAAAATTACAAGATTATTAATTTCGAACAATAGTAGCGAGTGTACGTCATTTATTTCAACTATCGAACCACTTTCTATACGTGACATAATTCATTTATGCAGATTTATTAAAAGCTTTAAATAAACGTAACGCACATATCGATATTCTTCGCGTATTCGATCAACGCTCTTCACATCCCTTACACGACAGAAATTAATTAACCTTAGAATAATTCTCCCTTTATTTCGAATTTAACAAAACCAGAATAGAAAACTAAAGGAAAAGCGAAAAAAAATGTGCGATTAGTCTTACTCCGTCTTACTCCAAACGAATGGAAAAGGATACAGAAGGAAAGATCATTTGGAGATGGAAGGATGCGTTTCGTTGGTAGCGCCAAAGACCTATCTCAGAAAGTGCCTTCGCCACGGACACGGAGGGTTCGAAGTTGGGTGAGGGTAAGCATACAAGGGGGGAATGCCAAGAAGAGCCGGGAGCATTCGAGTCAGTTCGCGTAGGGACTCGAAGCCGCGCGCCCGCCTTCTCTTTCTCACTCTGTCTGTTTGTATCTCTCTCTCTCTCTCTCTCTCTCTCTCTCTCTCTCTCTCCCTCTCCCTCTCTTTCTATCTCCATCCATCTCTCTCTTTCTCTCTCTCTCGTGTATACACACGCAGACGCACACACCCTCCTCGAAACGTCCTTCCACAATTTTTGTTTTTGTTTTGGTTTCGGTTTTGGTTTTGTTTTTCTTTCTTCTTTTTCTTTTCTTTTCTTTTCTTTTCATTTTCTCTTCGCACACGTACGTAGGTAGGTAGATACGCACCTATGTAAGTAAATAAGTAAGTACACATACACGAGGATCGAAATAAAGTCATAAATAAGACGTCTTTCTTTCGAACATCATTCTCTCGAAAGATTTCGACGCAAGCATATACGACCGATGAGATTGACGAGTTTTAAGGATAACACGAAATCCTGCAATGATGTCGTACGATTGTCCCCATCCGGTTTCAAGGACTTATCGATACAAAAAGGTAAGATAAGTGCGTATCTTTTCTCTTCTTTCTTCTTCTTCTTTATTTTTTTTTTATTCGCTTCATTTTTATTTCCCGGATAAGAGAAGGGGAATAATATTCTTTGTTTTTAATCATCAATTTGCGATAGATCGTGGAACGAAACGATCGTGGATGTAACGTTTAAATACTTACGTCATTGAGTTGAGTGATCGATCGAGGAGTATCAGGATATTTTGTTGATTATTTATTTCTTGGAAATAATGATCAAGAATGAAGACCGTTCGAAGAAAGAAATCTAATCGGACGAGGAGAAAATCGTCGTTATGCGATAGGACACGTCGTCGCTCGCTCGTGACTCTACTCGACTGATCGCTCGAGTCTGAAAGAGAAAAAGAAAGAGAGTGTAAATGATGAATGAAACACGCGTCGAACGACGCGTTTATCGTTATACACGGTGTTCGATAGAAACTATATATAGAAAAACTTATTCGAATGACGAACGAATATCGTCGTTCGTACGTTTCTCTAATAAATGATAAAACAAAAAAGAGAGAGAGAGAGAGAGAGAGAGAGAGAGAGAGAGAGAGAGAGAGAGAGAGAAATAATATCGATCTTTATTCTTTATAGATAACGAAGCCGCTCTTAGAACGAAAGAGACGAGCACGTATCAACCGATGTCTCGACGAATTAAAGGATCTCATGGTGGACGCACTCGAAGTGAGTACGATTTAACAACGTCTGTTATAAAATGTATATATATATATATATATATATATATATATATATATAAATATAAAAAATATCTACCACACGATTTACCATCGCGTGAGAAGCAAAATTACCGATCTTATTATAAAATACACACCGACGAAAACTCCGTAAAAACTTATTATAAAAAGCACCGACTTGTACAGATATTCTTTAGAAACTCGATCGATTTCTCTATTAGTCACAGTCGAAAAACGATATATCGAGTGTCGATTAAACGTCGTTATCTTCGTTCATGCGTGACCGACCGATTAGAAAACTAATTCTAATCGGGAAGATATAACCGTTTAACACGCTCCGTATTAGATATATTTTATTATTCTTTTTTCTCTTCTCTCTTATTTTATAGAAATTATGATTTATTTCTATTTTTACTAATCTTCTATATATATATATGTGTGTGTGTGTGTATACACAAAAATTATTATTTATTAACTAAATTAATAAAACGCGTTAAATAGCACATCCAATCGACATACGCATAAATTCGATCGATAAAGTTTGGTCCAGGTAGCACGTGTCGTGTAATTTTTTTTTTTTTCGAAAAGAAAGGCACGCTTTTTTCTTCTTCTTTTTTTATTTTCTTTTTTAAACCTCGCACGACTCTATTTACGATCTCCGTTCTGCAATTTTACGGATCGCGCGCTCGCGGCAGGAAACGCATTCTCCGGCCGCAACTGCGCGTGGCAAAACTATTTTCCTCCTCTTAAATATATTCCAAGCATCGTGGGAACTCGCTGAAATGTCAACGGCATTACGGACACGGCAACTTTATTAATTATTCGAATAAATTTATCACGATCGCTTCGTGCCTGACATTTTTCTGGCTGTGTTTTTATTTCATTTTTTATTCCATTTTTCTTTTTTTTCTTTCTTTTTTTTTTTCTATACATACTTACATTTTGCAGGCAAACTTACGCAATTCCGATCGCCGACGCGTATTTCAACAGATTATTCATCAAATTGTTTTCGCATAATTAACGAGTAGACAACTAATCGTAAAGTCGAGTATTTTAATAGCATTTAGTGCAAAAATCGTTTTGTATCGATTCGTTCGAAAAATTTCATTGGAAGAAAGTAGGAAATAATTTTTCATCGATGTTATCGCAATTATTTTCTTTTCTTTCTTTTTCTTTATTTTTTTTTCTTTTCTTTTTTTTCTTTTTTGTTAAACAACAATAATAAACAGTATATAGGTATTGGAAAGATAATAAAATTCGAAGAAATGAAGCCTATCGCGTTTCGGTTTGAACGGAAGAACGAAAAACTTTGCGTCGACTTTGGATTTGAATTCGTCTCGGTAATCGAACCGATCCTTTGCTCGTCGTTCTATAAACCAACAAAAGGACGGACCGTGTCCGTTGGGAAAAGAAAAGGATTTCTTCCGTGGCTCGGTCATGCACGACTTTTGATCGGAAAAGGGATCGATCTTCGATAGCGATCGCTCGGTATCGAGAAGTTAGCTCGTGCGAGCGAATCGAATCGAGGAAGAACGAAAGAAGTAACGCGCTGAGATGACGATCCTTAGATACCTATCTTTTATCGTTGTTAGAGAAGAAACTATATATATAAGAAAAAAGAAAAGAAAAAGAAAACTACGAATATCTAAAAAAAGAATACTAAGATGACGTTGCAAATCGTTGTATCTATCGTTAATATGTACATAATTTATTTACTAAAACTTATTCGTCCATCTTATTTCCTTATTATATTTGTCTATCTCTTTTTATTCGTTTGATAATTTTGATAAAAAAGAAAAAGAAAAGAAGATTGAAAATGTTTCGATATATTTCTTCTAGACGGAAGGTGAAAATATCAGTAAATTAGAAAAGGCGGACATTCTCGAATTGACGGTACGTCATTTGCAAAGATTACAAGCTTCTCGTTCCGCCGGTTTGTCTGGTATTTCAACGACGGCAATACCAACAACGCCAATACCAACGACAACAACAACGACGACAATAAAGATGACGACGATGGTTAACGATGAAGCTACTGCTGAAAGTCGATGGCAATCGGGCTTTGGACATTGCGCCACGGAAGCATGTAAATTCTTGGCCACGCTTCCTGGGAAGGCGGCGGAGAATTTGGCCAGGCATCTAGCTATTGGTCTTCAAAATAATTCCAAGATTAACTCGTTGAGCGTGAGTTGTTTATTAATTACCTTCGTAAAATCGCATGGGTTGTTCGCTGAATATAAGAAAAAAGAAAAAAAAAAAAAGAAGAAAAAAGAGATGATGAACTTGTTTCTTTCGATTTTTTCTATCTTTTTTTTATGTTTTAGATCAATCCCAATCTTTCGACGACACTGATCGATCTGGATCCTGGCACCTTAATCGGTCCTTGTCTGATCAATCCAATTCCCTCAACAGACACTAATATAATCGTACCGAATATCGCAATTCCTACTAGCAGAACGAGTCCTTGTGTCAATGTGAAAACAGGAACATTTAAAAGTACGTCAACGGAAACAACGATAGGGTCGTTAGAAAATCGTACGAGATTTCACGGAGACGATCGAAAGCAATTGACATTTGATACTAAAGAAATTCGACGAAATTCTATGGTCAAACGTAAAACGACCAATCATCAGAGAATTAACGCGGAGGACGACGAGGAAATCGATGTTGAACGCGTAGACGATGGTGATCCTATGTGGAGACCTTGGTAGCGAAAAATTTTTTTAATTCGAATCTTATATTATGAAGATGAAGAGAGAAAAAGAGAGAGAGAGAGAGAGAACAAAATATACGATCTTCGTTATATTTGCAAATATAAACAGCTGATCGAGACATTAAAAATATTTTACGAGATAAGATTATTCAGAGAATCTTCGTTGGTTTATATAATATTATTTATCTACATATAGTTAAGAATCAAACTAATTTGGAGTTGTGCTATCTGTAAAATAGCACAACTATAAAATAGATCTATATGAGTAGGATTATAGTATTACGATACTATATTGCTCATTATTTTGGTACATGGCTTTAATTCCGTAGTTATAGCATACTTCACTATACTTTTAATTTTAATACTTTATTATACTCTTAATTTCTACGATATAGTTTAATTTCACCGTATTTCGTAAAAGTGACAAAATATTACCTCTGATTATTAGTAGACGTTTATAAATTATTCGATGACGAATTATATTTTGACTATTCGAATAGAATGATCGAATATAATAGTTTAAACGTTTCATTGAAGCAACGAATCAATCGTTTGAGAGATATCGTACTCGTTTGTATATCGAATTCTTTTTCTTTTCTTTTCTTTTCCTTTTTTTTTTCTTTTTCTTTCAAAATAAGTTTATCGTGTATGACAAGACATATCACTCGGTATAGATATTTATTTTAATTTTCATATAAATATTAATACTTTTTGTGTGATTAACCTGTGATAGCAGAAAGAAAATACAATTATACTTAAAACTTTATTTTATACTATTACATTTATCAATATTTTAATAAAAATATTTTACGCTTTCAGTACGTGCGCTCTGTCCTTACTTTAAGCCTATTCATCATTTTTTGATTTTATAATAGTTTGCGCCATCAACGAGTACAGATATAATTCTTAATGGATTTTGACGAACAAGATCTCATTTTAAAAACGAGGAATCGAAAATGTAATAATCATTTTCTGTGCTAAGATCTCGCCTTTTAAGGTTGTAGATTCCATTTCATATTTTACAATCAAAAATCATTGTAATTCTATGCTATTAATCGTTTTTATGGAATATTGTGCAGTAGTTATTAGAATTTTTGACGAAGCAAAAAAAGGTTATATGCCGAAGAGACGCTCAGAAATTGTGATTCAAGAGGACGATTCGAATGCTCCAGTACATAAATAGATCAAACAAAATTTTAATATAATTTTTTAGAGAAACGCACCGAAAAATTCTAATTTCTTTATTAATTCTTTTTTTTTTTTTTTTTTTTTTTAATTTATTATTAATATCTACTTACGTAATTACACAGCTTATACACCGATACAATAGTCGATACTGTTTCCCTATTGCGCATGTAATTCATTTTTTGTCCATTATGTCGCTGAAGTCACGTACACTACGAACGAAAAGTAGTAAACAACTTTAATCGAATGAAGAATAGAATTTTGATATTTTATCGACGGATGTTAAAAGGAAGTTTTTATTACTTGATGTCGGTATATAGAAATTAACTGTACAATGTGGTGTAATCCGTCGGTAAAACAGACGCAAAACGTAGTCGAACGTTTTACTCATATAATACGCAGGTGCAGAAGTCACGTGGTCCATTTACAAGCTGCTTGAGGCGGCTGCTTGAGTCTCTTAGCGCAGGATTGGCGATTATCATCCTCTTCTTATAAACAAATAACATTTTTGAAGTTTTATAATAAAAATTAATATTCTTTAGTGAATAGAATTAGTGTTAAAATCTCGTTTTCTTAGGTAACAACGATATATATATTACATTACTTTGAAAAATTTTAATGAAAATATTGTATCTTTTAAGCAACAGAAAATTACCAGATCTGTCGAAGAATATTATTAACTTTTGTCAACAATTATAATTTATTTTGGTTTATATTTAATTATATTATATTATATGCACAACATATAACATAATTAATAGTAAAATACTTGTTTGTAGTGAATACGAGTGTGTTTTAAAAATTGAAATTTTGTTTTTGTAGGTTATATATATATATATGGATATATATGTATATATATATCAAAGATTAAGACACATCTATCGTCAAATCGGTAACGGATTTTTTTAGAATTACTTTACATTTAGAATTGTTGATTTTTATGATATACCTTAATCCTCGGTACTCAAAAGCTGACTAAAGGTAATTTATCTTGACACTTAGAGAGTATCGTTTATTAGGTAAATATTGTAGATTATTATTATTTTAAAATGGAAATATGTAGCTCCGATGCCTAGTGTCAAAGATGAATCAGAGCCAGAAGGAGAAGAAATGTCTCATGATAGCAACGATAGTAACCAAAGCTCTGCGTCGTGTGATAGTAGTGCAGAACATAGCGATAGCGATGATTCTTCAGAGATGGATGAAGATGAGTGTGAAAGAAGACGAAATGAGTGTATGGAGAATTTAGTTGATTTAGAAAGACAATTTACGTTACTTAAAGAACAGTAAGCATAATGATATAACAAAACCAAAGTAAACTATAATATTTTACGTAAACTATAATATTTATTATAAACCAGAATATTTTTGTTTCAATTATTTCATCCATGATAAATATTAATTATGATATTTTTAATTTCTATAGATTATATCGTGAAAGAATAACACAAGTTGATACCAAATTGGGGGAAGTACGAGTTGGTAAATCGGAAGAATATTTAATACCTTTGGAACGTTTAAAAGAAAATATGAAGACCAAAACGGAAGTTGCTGGAATATTGAAACAATACAGATTACAAAATATACAAAATAAATTTTTAGCTGAAGAACAGGCAGCACTACAAAATTTTGAGAGTGAAAAAGAATTGATTTGGGATTGTATACATAATGATCTTCAAGAGAAAATTCGTAGATTAGAAGAGGATAGAAATAACGTTGATATTCATGCAGATTTATGGTTAAATTCAACCGGTAGAAGGCGTCGAAACCATACAGAGAGAAGGAGAGCAGTTTCTGTAGCAGGACCGTATATCGTTTATATGCTTAATGATGCTGATATTTTGGAAGATTGGGCATTGATTAAAAAGAGTCTGAGTAGTCGAAAAACTGAAATAATTTAAGACATAAATCTAATATGTCAATATGTGGACATACATGAATGTGTAGTGTCATATTACAAAATTAACAAATCTTTTTCTTTTAAAGTTAACTGTGACAACAGTTACTTCTAATGCAGACATCGTTTTGAGTTTCCACATCTATGATATGTGCCTTTAAGTGCAATGAACTAAACGAGGATTAAGAACTCCTTTGCATTGTGAAGAACTGTTAAGCACAATGAGTGGTTAAGGTGAAAATCTGAGAAAAATCTTTAAACTGTACCAATGCTTATGCTTTTTTGTAAAGAAGCATACGAATTCAAAGGATTTTACCAATTACGCGTCTAAATTTTATATTGTAAAATAATAAAGACATTTAAATTAATTAACTATAACGATAACAGTAAAAATTTTAAATAACAACGTAAATAATGTAAATAAATCACGTTCTCATTGAATAATAATAAATTTAACTTCATAGAAAATTACATAAGGAATTAAATATATAATTTTCTCTTTCGTCTAAAATCATAACAATTACTTTTGTTGCTTTTCTTTTCTTGCCTTTCTTTTCTTTTCTTTTCTTTTTTTTCTTTGTCTTGTTTTGCAAACAGTTTTATTCTCTATAATGGTAATATAATATTCTGCATGATATTGAAGACAACTTGTATCATATTACATACGAATACTTTATATTTTGCAATAAAAGTTAAATGCATAAATATTGTATTCTGAAACCCTACACCACCAGTCAACTTTAGAAGAGTGCTTCTAAAATCTAAATTTAATTCCTCATTCAATTACTAGATGACGCCGGATTTCATTTGAAAGAGAACTGTATCTACCTGCGTTCAAGTGGTGAATAACGTGCGCACGATTTAAAAAAATCTTTTTCCTTTATTAATAAATTCAATTTTACAGAAAGAAGGTAGATAAAATATACTCATAAATAACGAAAATAACTTTTATTATCAACGTGTAACCGTGTAAACAGAAAAATGGGACTTGGTGTTGTTAACTGAATTGATGCACAAGTTAATTGAAGGTTATAATCGTCATAACCTTTTCCATCAACAGAAATTGTCAATATTTCTTATAATAAAGTATATAAGTAATTAAAAATTGTTAAATAGTATACATTTTTGAACTTTTGATAATTACAGATGGCTTCAGAGAACGAACAAATCTCTGCATTTGCTGCATATGCAATGAAACGTAAAAATAGAGAGCGTTCGTTACAGTTACTGAAATTACAAAAGATACATTCAAATATGAATGAAAAAAATTCGGTTCAAGTTGTCAATAAAGAAAAAAACACATTACCATCGTCTAGCCATAAGACCCTTAACAAAAATGATAAACAGTCTTCCTCGCCCAAAAGTTCTAATTCTATAACTAAGAAAAATTTGAATACCAAGGAAACGAATAGTTTGGTGAAATCAAAATATAAGAAGTTCAATTATAATAAGAGTAAGAAAAAGAAAAAGAAAAAGTTATTATCAGCTAACGATTGTCACGGCAATGACGAGACGACGACTGACTTAGAAAATTCTTTTTCTATATCAGGCGATAATAATTCACAAATGAATCAATTAGAAGGGGAAACAGTGAAGATAAATAAGAAGACAAAGAAAAGGAAAAGAAATAAAAAGTTACGTTCGACGAAAAATATGAATATCAATTACGATATAGTACATGATAATTTTTTGAAAAATCCCGTTATAAAAAGTAAATTATTGTTTGAATGGTTGATACATCCTTTAGAGATTAATAAGTTTTTTAAGTAAGTATTAGGGAAACAAAAAAATTGTTAATAATATTTACAGACGCATATAGAACGTGTTTAAAGATTTATTTATTTCAGGACGAATTGGGAAAAAGCTCCTGTGCATGTAAAGAGAAATAATTCTAATTATTACAAGATTCTCATGTCAACTCCAATAATTGACAAAATATTAAGAGAACATTATATATTATTTACGAAAAATATCGATATCACATCATACATAGACGGTATAAGAGAAACCCATAATCCTTCTGGTCGTGCCGTTCCTACAGTTGTTTGGGATTATTATTCGAATGGATGTTCAGTGAGAATGTTAAATCCTCAAACTTTTTTACCTAGACTCCATACATTAAATGGTAAGAAAACGGAACTTCATTAATTCGGTTATGTCATCAATGCTATTTTCCAAATATGAATTAATATAAACAAACGAACTTCATGCAGCGACTCTTCAAGAATATTTTGGATGTTTCGTTGGTGCAAATTCTTACTTAACACCACCTGGTAGTCAAGGATTTGCGCCACACTACGACGATATAGAAGCTTTCATATTGCAAATTGAGGGAAAGAAAAGATGGAGGTTATATAAATCATCGAAAAACAGCGACTGTTTGCCGAGATATTCATCCAAAGATTTTGATCAGTCAGAACTAGGAGAACCTATTCTAGATACCGTAGTAGAAGCAGGAGATCTTTTGTATCTCCCACGTGGAACTATACATCAAGGAGAAACCATTTATAACAGTCATAGTTTGCACGTTACTTTGAGTGTTTATCAAAAAAATAGTTGGGGTGATTTCTTAGAAAAATTGCTTCCAGATGCATTACAAAAAGCAATTGCGAATGATGTACATTTTCGTCAAGGATTACCTCTTGATTATTTAAAATATTTTGGTTTTGTACATTCTACAAATAAATCTGATTATAGGAACTCCTTCAGAGAAAATGTCGAGTGTTTAATTAATCGTATTATAGAACATATCGATATAGACAAAGCAGCCGACGAAATGGCAAAAAGTCATATTCATGATTTCTTGCCACCTGTCCTTGTAGATTATGAACGACAATGTTCTATAGCCCAAGATGGAGAAAGAATGACGAAGGAAGGAATTGTAGAAAATCATGTGGAAATTGAATTCAATACGAAGATACGATTATTAAGGTCTCATTGTATAAGGTAATTCGCTTTCTGATTAATCTTTAATGCTAATTGATATTCTATTACACTCTCGATGATATCTCTATTGTTCTATGCGATTAGATTGGTAGAAGAGTCAGACACGTACAGGATATATTATTCTTGTGAAAATTCCAAAGAATATCACGAATACGAACCACAATTTTTAGAAGTCGACGAAAAATTTGTACCCGCTATAAAGGAAATAATTTGTCGTTTTCCCCAATTTGTAGAGGTCGAAGAATTACCAATTACTGAACAGGATGATAAAGTAAGTTTAAGAAAAACAAAATCATTTACATCGTATTGCACATAATATAATAATTCATAATGATATTTATAACACACAGATTCTGATAGTAAGAGATCTTTGGGAAAGAGGTATTTTAATAACGAAAGATCCCTTATGCACATTGGATTGAGCTGACAAATAATTGGCAAACTATTTATGCGGAGAATCGATTTTGATTTTTTTCTTTCGCTTGTTCTTTTTCTTTTATTGATTTATATCAACGTTTATCTTACAATTAGACGTCAATTCCATCTTTTATCTTTTATCTTTACCACTTGAGAACGATCAAAGTCATATATAAAAATTATACATTGAAATATTTAATTATGTTGTAAATGCAAAAATCGTCTAACTAAAAATACTTTAATATTGTCTACGGAATACAATTTTTCTCATGATCGTGCTTGAAGTCATATTTAATGTTATAAAAAAGATACGTGTGAATTGTTAATTCTAAAGAATATTTATAAATACGAATGAACATGATCTTTCTTTTATTCTTTCATATTATTTCTACCGTTTCTTTTTGCTTGCGTAATATGATCCTTTCGCCTTCCCAAGACAAATTCAACGTATCCTAAATAACCATCGTTATCCAAATCATCTTCTTCCAACACTCTATCTATGAAACCTTGTAATATAAAAAATACAATTTCGTAAAGTCAAAAATAATCATCGTAAAAATCGTGACAAATTTATCCGTATTTCTTACCTACGATCCGTGGCAATTCGTCTTCTTGTATTTGTGGCTCATCCTCCACAAAATTTCTACCTTCTTCATCGACCATATTATATTCGTGAAAAGTATGTTGAATGGCATGAAGAATTTCAAGGCCATCTAATTTCGTGTTATTATCGATATCGTGCACTCTACGATTAAAAGATACTAATCAAGTTCTTTACGATACGTGTAACGATACTTAACTGGAGATAATTCGACAAATCCTACTTGAAGTAATGGAATTCGATCTCCTGTTCGCTCATTTTGGAAAAATCAAGCTGGGACGCTATCGGTCCCATGTCTTCTTTCAAATGACTAAAAACGATAAAACATTTACATATATTTCGTGGAAGGTGAAAGGAATGGTTGGATCGTTATAACAAATATTTATGGAAAACGAACGTGGCATCGTGAAGCAATTCGGTATCTTGCGTCAACTTAACACCTTTATGAGGTGAATAATGATGATGGGAAACGGAGCTTCTCGGATGATGTGGACCACGTAATCCGACCGCAGAAGCGATACATAGACCGAAGAAAAATGCTAACAGCATTTGTTAGTCTGAAACACTTCAACGAAAGTGAAACATCAGCGGATCAAGAGAAGCAGCAAAGTCATGCGTTAAAGAAACATGTACGGATTCGCTTAAGCATCATTTTAATTCGATCAGCAGTTTGGATAGGTGGGATCAGTTTCTATCATCGTTTCTTTCCTAATGTTCACTGATCAGCAAAAGTTCGTAAGAACGAAGGGTAGAATCGACATTGAACGACATTCCGATTACGTCCAGACGACAATAGGACCTGCTGGGTCACGTTCATCGGGCATGTTGCTATAGAAGCACCTATTCGTTCTTGAAGGGGTCGAATACCCCCTTGGCTAGCGACAGATGGACGGTAGAGGGGGTCCCGATAATTATTATGCGATTACCCACAAGCCCATTGATTTAGTTTGAACCCCAGGGATATACCGTTCGGTACTTGTACTACGCTCTTATCATAAGTTACTATTAAACTTGACATTTTTATTCCGACGGAACTTTATTCGTATTGAAATAGAATAATAACGATCGAAAGGAGAATATTATCTTAGACCTAGTGCGAAGATCATAACGTGTAATGCTTGTGAACCGTGTTTGAGAGTTGTATCGAGATGGATATAAATAAAAGGAACATTTTCGAACGCACGCTTTGCGAAAAACGCTCGAATTCATTCGTTTCTCAAATTTCGTGCGCCTTATCCGACAGAGCGTGAATCCAATGGGCGTAGGTGTTAAGAGAGACACAAGAGCGAGCACGAATCTAGGGTATTTAGGAATCAATTTTATAGAGCCGACGGTGGTCGAGCGAGAGTACATATGTTGAGGGGGTGCCCCAAGGGGTTTTTCGATGCAAGTGGACCCCTGTGGTTGTTCACTCCCTCTGAACTTGGAACGAAACACGTTCTTACTCCGAACAACCCTCGACGTACCAGCTACGTCGGCCGTACGGGTGTCGAAATCTATAAATAATTTATATCATTTGGTCCATTCATCCAGGCGGCCCATATGTACCTGTGTCGCCTTACAGGGGACCTATACCAGAACTCGAAATCTTCCTTCCTAGGAAGCATTACAAGCTCGTCTGTCTCTAAGCTGTGTCTGATCCGACGCTAATAGAATGTACCTACCAAACATCGCGAACGTTTCTACAAGCTTTCAAATACTTCATCTATCTCATATTCGAAATATCGTCAACAAGTTGATATTATCAGTTGATAATCGTAAAACGAATAGATTACTTGGAAAGTAAACAAAAAACCTATAAAAACAACCCTCGAATTGAAACTTTAATTATACATCGACATTAAATTTTTTGAAACAGGAGATCGCTTTCATGTAGAGTAAATACATTTTTAAACGACCGGCTGCTATTTTCTAACGCTCCAGAACCGTGACTATCGGCGCTTTCTGTGAACTCGATCTTCGCATATGGAAGGGTGCCCACCCTCTTGCTTTTCCATCTCTCTCTCTCAATTTTCTTTCTCTCTCTCTCTCTCTCTCACACACACACATTCTCTCCCTCTCCCTTCCTCTCTCTCTCTCTCTCGTTAAGCTTGATATAACCTACAAAGCATCCTTCTCAACATCGCCGCCTACGCAAACGCAGGAAAGTCGGACACGGTGAATCAGCTTATTCGGAATAATTGTTAGAGAAATATCGAAGGATAAGTTTATGTTGATATTTACCTGAGACACTTAGTTAATACGATCGATCGTGATCCGACGACAACTTCGATCTATTTTCCCTCGATCTTCCTCCTCTCGTTGACGATACCTCTAGATTTCAGACTTCTCCTTTGCGATGCCGAAGAGCGTGACACTTATCGACGTTTTTCCATGGAGTTTGCGCTCTCGACGAGTTGCTCCCAACTAACGCGCTCATTCTTTGACTTTCCTTCGCGAGATAACTCGCGAACAAGTTGGATGCGTCGACGATTTTTTTACAAATAATCTTTAACGAACTTCGATGGCATTGGATATTTTCAAAATGCATATTTAAAATAAATCCCGAACGATCTAACGTTTGTAATCAAATCGTTGTTAACATGCACGAACCTCCATAAATAAATAAATAAAAAAAAAAGGGAAAAGAAAGAAAGAAAATCAAAGTAATATTTCCAAGCTTTCTCTGATCATCGTTAAGAAACAAAACTGATCATTATTGCTAAACGATAATCATCGTTACTTCATTATACATTGTTGAAGAACGTTCACGTTTTGATGAGCCAGGAATTGAAGTATTAACCGAAGCTCTGATTATATTACTTAATTTCTATATAAACAAATAAATAAAAAATAAAATGAGAGCTATAATTTAAAGATCTCTGATTATCGTTGATAAATAATACCGATCATTATTCCAATCATCGATACCTTATCGGTCATTGTTCATCGTTCACTGTACATTGTTCAAGGTTCATGCCTTGATGAGCAAGGAATCGAAACGTTGGACGATACTCTGATTATTTAATTCCTACATAAATAAAAAAATAAAAAAATAGATAAATAAATAAATAAATAAAAAACCAAACAAAAAGAACAAAAGTAATAATTTAAAGCTTCTTTGATTATTTATTAATACATAATACCGATCATTATTCTAATAATCTGTACTTCGTTGTACATTGTTCAATGTTCACGCTTTGATGAGCAAGGAATTGAAGCGTTAGTTGAAACTCTGGTTATACTACTTAATTCCTCTCGAGTTATTCGAACAAGAGAATAACAAGGCTCCAAGGGAGACTGAATCGTCGCACTATGGACGGATGGATAGTTGGATGGATGGATGGATGGATGGATGGATGGATGGATGGATGGATGGATGGATGGATAAATGGATGGATGAATGGGTGGATGGGTGGGTGAATGGGTGGGTGGATGGTAGAGGTGCACCTGTACCAACGCTTTGACATGTTAATTTTCACGATGGGAAAGGCATTCCCTTGAAAAGTCAATCGCCCCGAGAGAAGGATTTCATTTCGAGGCTGTTCTTTGGTTAACCATAGGACATTATTATAGCACGGTGACACTCGACGAAGGGTTCCGTTGATCCAGATTCGATAATATTTTATGAACTTCAAATTGAATGTGTAACGGTAACGGGATGGCTCTAACGAACTTACCGAACGAGAGAGTTTAAGGACGTTTCTCATGCCGATAATTTTGATTCGTTCTACTCGCCGAAAAATCGAGGATGCGTAGCAGTAGATAGACATGTCGGACAACCTGGGAGGCGGATCCAAATTTCGTTCTTTTTTTTTTTCTTCCTTTTTTTCTTTCCTTTTTTCTTTTATTACTACTACTGTTACTATTACTATTATTATTATTTATTATTATTATTATTATTATTTTCTTCTTTGCGATGTATTAGGAAGGAAAAAGAGGAGGAAAAAGGGGGTGGTGGTGGTGGTGGTGATGATGGTGGTGATGGCGATGGTGAGATGGGAGGGGTTGGCGAGAAAAAGAGGAGGAGTAAAAAGAAGTATGAAGAGAAGAAAGAGAGATGGATGGATAGACGTTTGCGAGAGAGGGAAAAGAAGAAAATGAAAAGGAACGACATGTACGGCAAGAGAGAAAGAGAGAGAGAGAGAGAGGAAGAGAGCGAGAAGAAGAGAGAGAAAGTGTGTGTACTCGTGCATGGACGCGCGACGTGCTTGCGAAAGAGAAAGAGAGAGACAGAGAGACAGAGAGAGAGAGAGAGAGAGAGAGAGAGAGATAGAGAGAGAGGAGTTGGAGAGAAAGAGGAAAACGCGATAGGAGAGTAAAGGAGGATGAGGAGGAGATGGAGGGAAAAGAGGGGAAGGATCGAGGCATAGATGGATAGATAGAGCGAGAGAGCTTGCGAGAAGAGGAGGGAGCGGATGGGTCTCTCGTTGCTACGGCAACCAGCGTAGCCTAAAGCTATGCTTTTATTGATTCCAAGCCGCAAACAATGTACAGGAGTGGATGTTTCGCTCTGTTCTCTCTCTATCCGTCTGGATAGTGAGGTATTAACACACCCCGAAATACCGATACCCATGGGCACGTGTCCCGGAAAAGCAGGGTGGCCCCATATAGAGAGAGAGTATGTCAGGCTAAGAGAGACAGAGACAGAGAGAGAGAGACATATACATATACAGAGAGAGAGAGAGAGAGAGAGAGAGAGAGAGAGAATGTGCGTATAATAATACATCGACTTTGGAATAAGTATTTGACATAATTGCGAACATTTCCACAAACTATGATATATATATATATATATATTCTTTATCATATATTAATCTTGGAAATATCTAATAATCGTTTCGCATCTCTGCTCGAAAGTTTTCATTTAATTCGAAATCATTGACGCACGATTTCTATGTCATCTTGACACAGAATAGGCTCGCGAACAAGAACAAGAACAAAACAACAAGGGATTGAATTCTCATTGGAGATCGAAAGTTTCGTCCATCGTCCACGTAGACGAAGAACGTGGCTAGCAAGATAAGGGTCCTAGATAGCACATAGAATAGAATCGTATCAATTCCGTATAATATTGATAATATTCTTATTTATTCGAAATCTGATTTCCTTTCTCGCCAAACACGATCGCGGAAAGAACGGTAAGAAACAATATCGAGAAATTGACAATTAGAAATCGACTATAACGATAACTAGGAAGATACCGAATCGATGATATCTATCTTTCTATACTTGTGTAAGTACCTATGTCGAACAGAGCTCTCGCTCCGGTGATTTACTTTTTTCCTACGCTTCTGTCTGTAATTTTTCTTTTTTTCCTTTTCTTATTTCTCTCTTTTTTTTTTGTTTCATTGTTTTTTCTCATTTTTACCTTAAAAATGTTTTATGCAACAATGAGCAGACCGATTCGTCTGCGTTGTTTTTCGAACGACCACGACAATAGTCAAAAATTAGCAACGTAGAGATTGACAATTAACGTAACTCGCAGTATAACCAGGGTAACAGGGAGGATGATCAATTTTTTCTTCTTTTTTTTTCCTTTTTTTTTTCTTTTTCCTTCTTCTTTTTTCTTCCTTTTTTTTTTTTTCTTTTACATTCAAACGATCGATCCATCGAGGTAAAACGAGCGTAAACTTTTCGTTATAATTTATGCTAGTTGGACCATTATTTTTTTCCGACGCCTATAAACAGTCGGATAAATAAAAAGTTTTTTTTTACTTTCCTTGATATTTCCTCGTTACGTTATAAACCTATAGTAAAAGTTAGTTAGATATTCGAGTATGACTATCTTTCTTCCTCCCTTACTCTCTTACTCTTTTTTCTCTTTTTCTCTCTCGAATAGCTTTCTAGGGAGAATCAGATTAGTTTAAAATATATAACAACGTTCTAGCAATTCCATTCTCTACGATCTACCCATCAGCGAAACAAGAAACCTAAAGATTCGTACCTTAGAAATGTACACGGAAGGACGAACGAAGAAGCGTAGATGGATCGAGTGAAACGGAGTCGGAATAAAACGCGTTACGTTCATTTTGCATTCGGTTTCATGTTCTCGTTACATCGCTCGAGGAATATGAGCCTTCCTGTAATAAAACGGACAGAAGGAATATCGATGAAAAAGTTATTCGATTGCTCGGTCGTTAGTCGATCGGATCGTTAGGTATTGGAAAAATGAATCGTTACGACAATAATATCGATATAGTTTTCAACGATACCATTCAAATCCAAGTGTCGTGATGCTTGGACTTAGAACGAAAAAGAAAAAAGAAAAAAAAAAAGGAAAGAAACAGGAAAAAAAAAAGAGAAAAAATACGCGACACAAGGACAAAAAATGGCAAGGAATGAAAGAACGTGATTCGTTTCGAAGGGTATCTATAGGGTGTCGAGAAACGGAATCGTTCGGCAAATCTTTTTTTCTTTATCCGAAACCACCTACTCCCGGTGAATCGAATCAACAACAATGAGCGGAACTATCGACGCGAAAGTCAGATCGCGATTGAGTTTTCTACCCGATTACTGCGTACGAGACCACCCACTGTTAGATCCGACGACGAATGGTCTTGATGCAACCATACTACTCAAGAGTAAGCGATTTATTCGAGTGCCGAGCATTGAAAGGTTTCTTCTTTTTTATCGGAGGGAGAGAATGAAAGAGAGAGAGAAAGAGAGAGAGAGAGAGATTTTTAATTAGGGATACTGTAAAACGAGAAAGAGACTACGATTATCGCAACGAATGAAATTAAAAGTATCTTCGTTCTATATTTCGATGGCAAGCGAATAACGTTCGAAATTTCTTCGATCGAGATGAAACGCGAACCGAACGAAAGGAGACGAAAGGAGATCGATTATTAGAAATTATGCGGAGAACAACCTGTTGGCCTTCTTATTTGCCAGGACGAACGGGGAACAATGTTATCGAATCTAGCGACGGTCGTTTTACGAGCGAACAAATCGGATCATATTTCGTACATTTCCACGTTGAGCGATGATATTCCGGTGGTTAACGTTCATCCTCTCTCTCTCTCTCCCTCTCTCTCTCTCTCTATCGTTTTTTTTTTCCTATTTCGATGGCAATCGTTCGATCGAGGCGTGTCGTGCTCTGACGCATGAAAATGGCCCAAAGGGATGCGCCAACCATGATCGATGCTCCATCCGATCGGAGTCTACCGAAACTGCCCGTCAAATAATATATTCATAGCTTCCGGATGGTTGAACACAACTCTCAAACCCCACCATATCCTTCCCTTCTACCGACCACCCCCGCAGCGCGTACCATACCGTGCTTCACACACTCCGAGTCCACGCAAATCGCCGTTCGAATAATTATCGAAAATACACGCATCTCTCTCTCTCTCGCTTTCTCCTTCTTTTTCTCTCCTTCTCTCTCTCTCTCTCTCTCTCTCTCTCTTTCTCTCATTCTTTTTTCTCTCTCTTGCTCTCTCTCTCTCCCTCCCTCTCTTGCTCTCTCTCTCTCTCTCTTTAATAACATTCGCGATTCTGGAATCGTACATGCGAGATGAATCTGGATGCGGATCCGATAATAGCTGAAAAAGATCCATGAGGTTATAAAACAAAAAAAAATAAAAAAGAGAAAACGAAAAAAAGAGAAACGAAAGGAAGAAAAACTAAAAAAAGAAAATAAAAGAAAGAAATCAATTCGATTATCTTTCGTTGCTATTTAACGAGTATTAATCTCTGAAAAGGAGTTAAACACAGTCCTAATCATTTGATTAATATTCGATTCGATTCGATTCGATTCGATTTGATTTAAGTCCTTTTTTGGCCCAACTATTTTTCGATTATTTTCCCTTCCATTAGAGAATTCGAGGAGACGAGGCTTACGTTTTCGCCTTCGTAGGTACGTCCTCTCCTATACGAAGGATAAACGACGATGAACGTCTTTCCTTTCTTTTTTTTTCTTTCCTTCCTTTTCTTTTCCTTTTCTTTTATTTTTTTTTTTTATTTCACGACGCTTTCGTTAGAAGCGATCGACCGTGCGAGGAAGTTGTATCCTTCTCCGGTCGTTCGTGATGCTCGTGGCCTATCGAACGTTATCGGAGGGTGGATAAAACAAAGGGCCGAGAAAGGTTCGGAAAAAGCTAGCCAGTACGTTCAACACCCACCTCACTTTTCGCTTTATCTCTCTCTCTCTCTCTCTCTCTCTCTCTCTCTCGCTCATCTTTTCTTTTTTTTCGTTAAATACACGCAAGGGAATGAGAAGAGGAGAAAAAAGGGTCCATAAAACGCGTTATGCGTTTCTCTCTCTCTCTCTCTCTCTCTCTCTCTCTCTCTCTCTCGCACGCGCTCTCTCGCCATCCTTCCAATCCGTACCACTCTCTCTCTTTCTCTCTCTCTTGTTCTCTTTCTTTCTCTCTCTTTCTCTGCTGCGTATGGCCTCTTTCCCACATTGCTTAGAGCGTCGAGTTAAGTGCAAAATTATTTTAAAAATATTTTCTTAACCGCGTTAACCTGAAAGTTGAGCCCCTCGGCATGTGCACGGCGTGCGTGCGCTAACGAGGGACAAAAAAGAATTGGGAATGCCACACCGCGGTTTTTTTCTCGACTCGTCGCGGTTTTCCAACCCTTTTTCTTTCCCGAAGGACCCCTCCTCCCGAGGAACCCTTTCCATCTCCTTCTCCTTCTCCTCCTCCTCTTCCTCCCCCTCCTTCTCCTCCTCCTCCCCCTTCTCGTCGTCCTTCTTCTCATCCTTCTACGATCGCCAGGGTCTATACGACTTTCGGAAAGGGTAGTTTGCCCGAAGATGCTCGTTCATCTTCGAAAATGGCCGTTTCATCAAAGCGCCTACCCCTCGTGGTTCGCCATCGAATCACGTGTAAAAAAATATATAGAAAACAGGAAGAAGAAAAAAAAAGGGATGGACGAGTAGACTTGTGTCATTTTTTTTTCATTTTCTTTTTTTTTTCTTTCTTTTTTCTTTCTTTTTTTTTTTTTTTTTTAGAAAGTATACGACAGCTTCATCGAATCACGTTCGTTCATCGTTTGTTTCGTTTTTAGATCGCGTTACTTTGAGGAACGTTATTAGTTTTCCGCAAATCGTCCTTTCCATCTTGAAATTTTCCATCGCGAGAGACGTTTCGATCGATTTCGATTCGTCTATATAGACGAAAGTAGAGAGAACGAGAAAGAGAGAGGAAGAGAGAGAGAGAGAGAGAGAGAAATAGAGAGGAGGAGAAAGAAAAAGAGAGAGCTTTATAGTACTATCTACACGCCCTTTGCACACTTTTCTGTCCCAGGTAGTTTTAAGCCCTCTCTTCTCTCTAACCCATACCACTTCGATGCTTTTTACGAGCACGCTTTTCTCTTATTTTTAAGCTCTTCGTTGGCTCTGACCAAGAGTTTCCAGTCGACGTTACATAGAAAACGTTGAAGTTGTTTCAGAGTCCTTTTCCGGGAAAAGAAAGTCATACGGAAGATGATAGAAGGAAAGTCGAATTTATTGCTTTTATCCTTCTAAAGAAAGATAGAAATGATAAGATTTTGTTTATCAAATTTATATATACATATATACATACATACATACATGCATGCATACATATATACCTTCTATCTATATCTGTATCATGATCTTATATAATTTTTGTTTAGTTTATAATCATCCGTTTTCGATGTAGGTACTACCGACAGGAATTTTCGCCGTTCGACGGAAGGAGGCAAGCAAGAGCCACATAGTAGGCAATACTTGATCCATAAGCTCGATCAAAATATCCCCGTCGAATACTTAATTACTTCGATATCTTGTAGATAGCTTCGCTCTAACGGCTCTACGTACATTATATACAAGGAAGACTTATGATGGGGTTCCAATTTGCCGCGGGGCGCCGTCAGGCTGCGTTTAACAACTTTTTAATGGAGGCCTGGCGACCATCGTCAGCTCGGCCCACGCCGACGTTGGAACCTTAATTCTAACGGATGTCGTCGTAAAAATAAGTTACTCTTTATTACGAAACTTTAAGATTCGAAATCTTCGAATCGTCCTTACGCTCGCTCTCCTTCTATACATTTTCTGGTTTTACTTTTTCTTCTTTGTTTTCTTTTTCTCGTTTTTCCTTCTCTTCTCTCTCTCTCTCTCTTTTTTTCCCTATATTATTCTATATTATCGTATAGTCATTCATTATTTTCCCTTTGCATTTTAATCTATACGATTTGCTGACAATTATAGACACCTTCCAATTCCGGCGAAAATTTAACGGCTAATTGTTTTGCGTTATTCCGCGATACGATTCATTATCATAACGATCACATCGTTTAAAATCCTACGCCATTTAATCGATTGTATGTTGTGTATATTGGGAATATACATCAAAAGCAATAACGAAACACGATATATATATTTATATATTTATATACACATATGTATCATATATGTTACGAATATTAAAAATAAAAAACAAAAAATAAAAAATGAAAAAGAAGCGAAAAAGAAAATGAAAAAAAAACAAACAAACACACGGAAAATAAATCACAGAAAAGGAAGAGAAGAGAAAAATCATATCGATTTTTACGTTCAAGTAAAAAAACGAGATCTCTCCTGACATTTCTTCCAAATAGAAAGGAATGAATAGACTAACGATTAAACTCATTTCGATGGCCGATAGTACTCCTACGCGAAAAAGGAAGCTCGTTTGAGAATGAAATAAAGTAAGAAACGGAAGAGAAAAAGATAGGAGAAAAAAAATAGATGAATAAGTATAAAAAAAGAGAGACAATGGCCGATAGGTCAGAGTTTTTCAAATGGACACAGTAGTATCATAGATAGCCG